>NW_024412426.1:14428842-14476043 GCF_014898765.1 Herpailurus yagouaroundi
GCGCCCGCAGGCCACCCCGAGGCCGCCTGCAGGCGCCGCCCACCGCGGGGCTCGCTTCCGGCCGCGCGCTGTTCCGGGGCGCCCGCGGTCTCAGAGCGCCGCTGGTACCGGCGGCAGCTCCGGGGCCCCTCCGAGGCCTGGCAAGGAAGGGCGCCCGCGTGTGCGCTGCCCCCGGCTGCACGGAGGCCCCGGCAGTCTTCTCACCGGGAGCTGGAGGCGGCCGGGTCCGCTGGGCGGGGACAGGCCCCGGGACGCCGGGGAAGTGGAACGGCGCGAGGAACGGCGGATTTCCACAGCTGGGAGCACACCCACACAAGAGGAAGCCGGAGGGCTGCAGTCTGGAGATGCTTGGCTTTTGGAAACTCCCGGTCGGGCGAAGAGCAAGTCTCATTACAAGGAAGTTAGGCTGAGGACTGTGGGCCCTCTCTTGGCTACGTTTGCAACTTTCAAGTGCTTGTGGCACCGAGCGGCTTCTCGGACACCACTGGCAAGACTTGAGGGCCCCTTTCCTTTGGGACCCCTTTTCCACGACGTGAGAATGCAACAAGCTTGTTAGATTTCGGAAGAGCTTGATGCGTTTTCCAAAATCACTGGACTGACTGAAGCCACTGGCCTAATGGGAGACATCTTGTCGTTGGAAGACAGTGCGGTCTAGAGATCCGGGGACTTGGCTAATGGCCCAGGCTCAGTGGCTTTGAGGGTGGGCTCCGCAGACAGTAAGGGGAGTCCTAGCACCGGGTCTCACAATGCCGCAGTCTCTTAGATCACACTCAGTGCCACTTCTCCTTCCTCGACAGCAGGCCAAATGTGCCCTTTCGAACAGCTGCAGAAACCAGGGAAGCACCTTTGTTAGGACACCACCACGGTTAAGCTGGAAAGTGGTTATGCATATTGTATGTCTTAGCCTCATGAGGTCAACACTGAACCCAAACCTCCCACAGAGTGGGGCCAGGACACCCGGCACTGCCCCTCGTGCAGTCAAGCTCAGCCAACCTTTGGTGGAAGGAACACACCTTTACTATTTGGAAATTGAAAACGTGAACTCGTTCAGTAAATGGGCATGAATGGCAACCCAGTATAGGGATTAACTGAATGGCCCCTCCCATTTTCTATGTATGAGCTTGGGTATTAGCTGCCCTGTGCCTCAGTTTCCCCACCTACAGAATGGCGTAATAGAAGTCGCTTGTGAGCTCATTCAGCTACATGTTAACTGTTATTACATATGCCCCAGCCTGGATGAAGCTGTGGATGGTTTATAGGGGAGGCTTGAATGATTTTATTTATACTAGTGATGTTTGTAAGTGGATTTATGGTGACAAAATTACTAACATTAACACTAGTTTCTTTTAAAAAACCCAGGTTTTAAAACAAAGTAACTGTCTCTGCGTGTAACTTTCATGTAGGACTAACTGCTAATTTCTGCAGTGTTTTGATTGAAGTTTAGCATTTAGTGGTAAATAAAGCAGGTAGCTGGAAAGTTCCTGGACAAACATCTTAATTTCAAGAAGACATTTTTTTCCTAAAAGGTAAACATTTTTCCCCCGCCTTTGTCAGTTCCACGTAGAAACAACGGATCCCAACACCAGTTTTTAGACAAGCTTCCAGTTTAAAGAAATTGCTGACATTTTTCTCAGGGCTTGGAGGCGGTTTGGGGGCCAGCCTAGGAGCACGGGATCTCATAGTTGCCGGTGACATCTAGAGGCTGTTGTGAAAACTACAGGCAAGGTAAGCAAACTCCTACCTGTGCTACTCAAGTGTGGTCCGGGGAGCAGCAGCACTGGTGTCGTCCAGGGAGCCTGTTAGAAACGCAGACTCAAACCTACTCAACCCAAATCTGCATTTCAACAAAGTCGAAGAGAAAATGGGTACTCAACACCTCTACTGAGGTCACTGAAATGGGACCAAGCTTTGCAATAGACATCTTCCCGACCCTGCTGGAGACAGAACACAATCTGTCCCGAGACAATCTTTGAGTAAAACTCAAGCCTTTATCTCCAATTAAACTTGCACGTAAAAAGCAAACACTGAAACCATAAAATCGTTTCCGAGCTCACCTGTGCACCGGTGGCTCCTCCGTTTAAGGTCTATACTGAAGAGCACGTGACAACACAGCAGACTCAGAGTGTCCTCTCCAGAGACGGAGTGCACCTGATGAAAACCACAGGAAACCCCGAAAGCGATAAAACAGTGCAGGCCCAGGAGGCTGTGCACTTCGGAAGTCGGGGTTGTACACACACGGCTAGCCTGGATCAGTCTCCGCTTCCGCAGTGTAGGTTCTGCCTACCTCTCACCCCCCGCCCCGCGCCCCCGACCCTGTGGGATTCGTTCCCGCTCCGGTTCCTCCTGTAATTCATTTCCAATCGTTCCCGACACGCTCGAGTGCTTCAGGTCTCTTTTGTTGGGACTGTGAGCTCTGAGGGGTCACCTACAGCCCAGATGTCTACCAGAGACCAAATAAACCCTCCCTACTCCCAGTCGTCTTTTTCAAGCTTTAATACCAGTCTTTCTGACACGCTTGAGAACGAAGCCTGAATCTCACCAGGAAGAGGATCACGTGCGGGGGGTGGTGTCAGTGACCGGGCCTCCCACTGCTATCCAAGTGCACGACAAAAACTGGCGCAAAACTGTGGCAAAGCAAGCAAAAAATCCTTCAAGCGTCTCCTCAGCTAGTTGAGGTTTATGATGCTGGATTTCTATTTCCCAAGTTAAAAACCTGGGTGTCCTAAGAATAATAATCAGGGGCCCTGGCTCTTCTCTGTGCCTCTATGGTACCATACTGACAAGTCTTCAGGGTTTGTGATTCTTCTAAAGAAGCTGCAAGAGTGGACTGAACTACTAAGTATACGAATAGCGCCTACGAATGATCTAATGGGACCTTCTGGTAGAGTCACAACCTGCTATGGGCCTTTTGAAGACTGGTAAGGAAGTGCACAGGTCTCACTCGTCGGATGTCGTGCAACAGCCCCCGCGGAAGTTTACGTGGGTGTAGAAGATGTCATTTTTTCTGTCCCCTAACAAAACAGGAAACTGGAACAGAAAAACACTGAAAGTATCCTGAAACAAGGGGAAAAAAGGAATCAGAGGAAAAGATGCTACATCAATACTTAATAAAATCTTTATTTATTTTTTCTTCAGAATTGAAACCCATAGAACACATTAGAAATTTAGGTGCATATCTGTCTTGTTTGGTGTCTTCCCAAGCCCCACCTCTATTTGTGCAACAGCTCTGAGAGGAAATCCTTGGCAGATCAAAACGGAGGGTACTGGTTCCCACACCTCCTCTTAAGCAAATAAATTAGCTTCCCAGTAAGTTATTCCCAGTTCCCCACCCCCCACCGCAATCATTGTGTACTTGTAACACCTTGGTTCCTTAGAAACCTGTGGCAGTAGAGTCCCCGGCCCCTGCCTTTGCAACCCAGACTTGAGGAATCGAAGGGAGAAAACCTGGCCTTCCCCGGACAATAGGTTTCACGAAGTCAGGTCTGTGTGGCTCGCTCGTGTGCCTAGCCACGGCTGGCTCAACGGAGCGGCTCAGCGGGCGCCTGCTCAGTGAATGGTCTTTGTCACTTGGGGTCCGCTCTCAGAGACTGAGAAGAGAACCTTTCACTAGCTTCAAGTTCTTCAGCAACATAAGTCAGTGCTTCCCTGTGTCAAAATAAATACATTTTTTTCTTGCTACACTACATCTACGATTATATACAAACGTACGCCTTTACTCATGTTTCCTGAAGCTCCAGCTCATAAGGTAACTCTTACCAGACAGCTCCCTGACAGATGCTGTTTTCCTGTCACTGGTCAAACAAGAATACAGGGACCACTGAGAATGGAAGCTGGAGGATATGGTGGATGGGAAGGGAAAGCCGGAAGTCTTTTCTTTTTTTTCCTTTCTTTTAAGAAAAAGAAAAGATGAATTTCCTTGGGAGAATTCGTTGTTCAGGTGACACTGGAAAATTGCCACGTACACAGGATTCATCTTTTCTAAAATAATATGCAATGGATGTACCTGGATTCTTCCATTTCCTCCTTACATTTCATTTGACACATCAGTCCTCAGTGCAACAGGGAGAAATGCCTTATTAATATATTATTGAACAAAACTCTGAGCAAATCAGATCCTATTAATTTGTTTTGCACAATTATTTACATCCGAACCCACAACATAACCTCATATTAAAGAATAATTTAGAATGTAACTTCCATACCCATATTTCCCCAAACTCTGGAAGAAACGTATTTAGGAAGTGGGAGGAGGTAAGGAAATGGCAGGCAGTCCTGATTCTCCTCGTCTGACAATATTAAAACGTACCCGTGTCTACCTTTACACGTTCCCCCAGGCACGCTCAACCTCGGGCTGTCCGAGAACGCTTCCAGCAACTTGTCTGAGTATAATAGCGCTAAATAAACCACAAAGAGAACAGGGTCACAGAACTTAAAAAGATATCTACCTCCATTTCAAAGAGAATTTAGTTTTTCTGAATTTTAGGGCTACAAGCCTATGCTTGGTTTTTCCAAGATGTGCCTAAACATGCTTTCCTAGCTTAATCCAATCCTGATTAGAACATGAATCTGTTCTAAGAGTCTTGTCACGACCACCCTATTAGCATATGACTTCAACCACGATAGATCTGAACACCTCTTAAGATCATGAAGTTTAAAACAGTAGAAAAGAGAATGAAATTAAACATTTCTGCAATGTTTTGAAAAAAAGGATGTGACATTTTCAAAGCAGCTCTCCCTCCTGCTTTTTGCCTTAGCGGTATCTTCTACCCTCAACATCGTGAATGAAGTTCCCAGTTCGAGACCAATTCTCGCCCATCCCACTGGGACACACTCCCGGTGCCACGTGTCTGCAGGAGCACCGATCCGTCATTTAGTTCAACTAACATTCACCCACGCGGGCGGCGCTGGCCTCCTCCCGCCATCTGCCTCCGGCCAGCTCCCTGATACTCTGGGTCAGCACTACCCAAGGTGTTCTCGGGCTCAACTGTGAATTTCACTTGATACACACTGTAAATGGCCTTAAAAATCGGAATCTAAGGCCTCCTTTTGTTGACCCGACTTCAGTGTTTTGTGCTAATACCTGTCTTCTTAAATTCCTTTTTCAAGGAGCCCAACCCATTCTTGTGTATGTCTCGAAACGTACATACAAAGCACAAAAGCATCCTGACCTCATGCTATTGTTAAGTGGTGACAGGTTACTTAGCGGCCTTTCAATGCGAGAAAATCAGGGCATACAGTCTAGGCTGTTTTCGAAAGGGTGGCTGCCTGACACCGGTCTCTGATGGCTGGCATTAAATCGGCTCGCCCACACGCTTTAAGTACCAGTCTCTGCTTGACAGAAGTGAGAAGCTGGACCGGCACCCGGACAAGAGGCAGGAGAGATGGGTCCCCCGGTGGGCGGGCGCACCGAGCCTGTCCCCCTGGGGCCCTGTGCTTTACCGCAACTGCTTACGGGTCCGAGTCGCTCTGCGGGAACACAGACCGCACTGAGCCCGGGTCGTGGGCAGTGAGAGGACACGGGGAAACGATCCTACACCACCGGTTCAGAACGCCCGATGAAATGAAATGAGGACGTTAGGGCTTGATATAAATCAAAATCTTAAGGCCCTTCCTGGTGACCTCCTTAATTTTAAGGCTCAGAATGCTTAAAAGTTTTGTTCCCAATCTTCTGCAAGGCCCAAGTCACAGGACAGGTCCAGCCGCCAGCAGGACGAGCACCGTCCGCTCCGGGAGCAAGCTGGTTGTTCTCACGAGAAAGGCACAAACAGCATTGCCATTCTCTTGGGAACAGAGGCTTCGGTGACCAAATGCCTTAAAGGCTGAGGTGGAAATTCATTTCCGAAAAGAAATCAGGATGGCAGAGATCACAGGCAACTTCACTCTTATTCAAGGTATCACCTCAATTCGCTTTGTTAATTTAGAAAAGATGTGCCTGCTTGGGGCAAAAGGGAAAAAGAAAGTCTCCGTGAGAGAATCACACTTGGACAACTTCCGGGTTAACTGGGACACCACTGTGGGAATGCGGGTCTCGCTGAGGTTCGAGTCACGTCTGCGTTTACGCACCTGCCAGGGGGGCTTCTCCGATTCCGGTTCTGCCCCTTCTTCCCTCCTCTAAACTATCCCGAAGAACACTACCACCCAATCACTTAGGAAGGAGCCCGAGCGTCTTTCCCGCCTTTGTCTTTCCCACGAATTCTATCCTAAAAACATATTCCTCCCAGGAGAGCATGCTATTTGGGCTCAACAGAACGCCAGGTCTTACTGGCTGCTACTCCTCAGGAGGCAGGAAAACTCCCAACTGGACTAGTCCCGGTTACAAAAGGACTCAAGAGATTACAAAGTGTTCTCAGAAAACCGACAGGTGTGGAGAAAGGATTAGAAGATGAACTACACGCTCCAGAACCAACCCCAGCATTAACCCATCCAGGCGCCGCACCTCGATCCACCCTTTGGCACGTGAGTTAGGACGGACCAAGCAGGAGGCCCACCGCGGGGGTGCGCAGATGCCGAGGGGGTCGGGTGGTCTGGTAGGAAGGCTCCTGGGGTCTGCCACCTGTCGTCTCTGCTTTAGTTTCTCCCACAGAAATCACCAAAGGAATCCAAGGCCACCCTGTCCCCTGTCACCCAGAGCTTGCCGCTGGCCGTTTCCAATCCATCGCATACCATTTGGAAGTGATTGTGCTGTTTCTCTAGCTTTGTAAAAAGTAGTTTCACTTATTTTGTGTGGCGAATTACAAGTGGGAAAGAGGCATCCTGTCTTCCACCAGCACAGCGTCCGCCCCAAACTGGTCAGTGCACTGCTTCACGGTGGCCAGGACGCTCAGGAGCCGCTGGTCCACGGCGTCCAGGTGAGGCTCAGACAGCACGGGGGAGATGGGGTCATGGGCCATGGCGGATTTTAAGGCAGACTTCAGCACACCATTCTTTAGGTAGTTCAGTCTGTTCCAGGTAGAAACCCGAATGCTGCAAGAAAGGTTTAAGGCAGATTACATAAAACCGCTTACTATCAAAAGGAGTTTAAAGCTGGCTTGGTAGACAAAAGTCAAGAAATAACTGGGGCGCCTGGGAGGCTCCGTCGGTTGAAAGTCCGACTCTCGGTTTCAGCTCAGGTCATGATCTCGAGGTTTCGTGAGATCGAGCCCCGCACCAAATTCTGCACTGGCAGCGCGGAGCCTGCTTGGGATTTTGTCTCCCTCTCTCTGCTCCTCCCCGACTCGTGCTGTCTCTGCCCCTGCCCCTCTCAAGGTGAATAGATAAAAATTAAAAAAAAAAAAAAAAAAATTATGTAGAGACACCTGGGTGGCTCAGTCAGTTAAGCGTTGGATTCTTGATTTTGGCTCAGGTCGTGATCTCATGGTTGGTAGGATTGAGCCCCACATCAGGCTCTGCGCGGACAGCGTGGAGCCTGCTTGGGATTCTCTCTCTCTCCCCCTGTCTCTGCGCCTCCCCTGCTTGTGTGCTGTCTCTCAAAATAAATAAATAAACTTAATAAAATAAAATAATAAAATAATACCAGCAATAATAATCTGAAATGGAGCTCTGAGAGCCCGATTCTTTCTCTCATTTTGATTTACCTTTTAATTTCTTTGTTTTCTAATACAGACTTTAAAAAAAAATAAATTACTAAGTGACTATGAAAAAGTTACTTCTGGTTTACACAACTTCAAATCAAGATATGCAGGGGCACCTGGGTGGCTCAGCCGGTTAAGCGTCCGACTTCGGCTCAGGTCATGATCTCACGGTCTGTGAGTTCGAGCCCCGAGTCGGGCTCTGGGCTGACAGCTCGGAGCCTGGAGCCTGCTTCAGATTCTGTGTCTCCCTCTCTCTCTGACCCTCCCCCGTTCATGCTCTGTCTCAAAAATAAATAAACATTAAAAAAAAAAAACAAACCAAATCGAGATATGCAAACTTCAGGTGGTCTGTAGTGAGGAAGTGAGAGGACCTCAAACCCCAAGGTAAACAATACAGCAGCCAGGGATGCAGACTGTACTAGATTTTTGCTGGACAGAGGACTATTTTCTGATAGTAAAACAAATGTGAATATGTACTATTGAACAGACTGAAATTTTCTATTCATATAAAATTTGCAGTGACTTTTGAATTCCAGGGGTTCTGGGTTGGAAAAGCATAAAAAGCACTTGGTCAGGTATTAGAAGTCTTAAGGCCAAGGAACCTACTGTACTGTTCCCTGAGCCTGGAAAGGAAGACAACACTGGCCGATGTATTTGATGTGCGTAACTTACATGCAACACTGATAGAGGGGGGCAAGAATGCTTCTCTCATCCAGTGATGGGTTCCCAAAGCTGAAAATTAAATTAAAACTTAGTGAATTAGTTAGTGGCACCAGTTCCCCGCTTAGCATCAGGGCAAGAGCAAATTCTCTAAGAAAACCCAAATGTGATCCTAGATAATTTCATGCTCCCACGGCTCAAATCACTTAAATTAAAAATAAACAGGGCATGACCAATTAGACATGGGATCCCTAACAGCCTGTACCGCAGTATCTAACAACAAACGCGCTCATTTACAAGGCTCCTCTCTTCTAGAAGCCAGCTACGGCAAGGTGCTGAGGCATAACCACATAACACAGGGTGGAGCCCGGGGACCAAAGGGAGGGCCTGAAGACCCCGAAACCTAGAAAGGCTTTAAGGGCGGGAAGAGGAATAAACGCTAGTCACATGATTCCCACTTGCTCTACTTCAAATCACCAATCAGAACAGAGCTGGCTCATCTATTCCTACAAGAAAGCAGATGGCCAGATTCAGACAGGAGAAGCTGCTCGGAAGGCTGACAGTGATTCCAAGCGGATGTAAAAATGATCTTAGCAGTAGTTCAGAATGAATGAGAAGTGGTTCTGGAAAAACCCACTCTGTGCTAGAAGCTCACCCTAACAGCCTGGAAGGTCTGGCAGCCCTCAGCACAGCGCAGGCCCTCAAATAATAAATGGCGAAGACGGAGTGCCTGGGGGGCTCAGTCGGTTAAGTGTCTGACTCTTGATTTTGGCTCAGGTCCACGATCTCACGGTTCATGAGATTGAGCCCCACATCGGGCTCTAGGCTGACAATGCAGAGCCTGCTTGGGATTCTCTCTCTGCCCCCCTCCTGCTCTCTCTCTCTCCCTCTCCCTCAAAATAAACATTAAAAAAGGAAAAAAAAAAAAAGGAACTGCTCTTCTCATGATCATAAAAAGTCTGGGCCTAGACTGCCATAAATGAAGCAAAACATCCTATCGAACAAATTAATTCTTTAAACCGCATGACCCTTTGGACAGAATCAACTTAAGAGTAATTAAATTTCATGTTCTATTAAATATGTATTTCTCAAGACTCGAAACCTCGTCAAGGGAGAGTGACACAAGCAGCGAGCGAAAAATCAAAGACCCTGTTGTCCCGCAGTCTGTGTTGAGAATCACAGTCTTTGCCTCCTAGGGAAAAACCCCACTTCTCCACTTTTTAAAGCCCTCAGACCCGAGGGTGGAGGGCGTACAGATGGAAGGATGGGCGCCAAGGGCGAAGACCCTGACCGAAAACGGGAAGGACGCCTTCTGGCGACCGCGTTCCGGACGTTTTCCAGGGCACCCGCGAACGCGCCCTTGTCCGCGCAGAATCCCCGAACTGACGAGGATAGCCGCGTGGCCCTACCTTTTGGCATTATCGAGAAGGATGAGCATGCTAGCGCCTTCGTCGTCTTGAAAACTCTCATAGTGATGCCGGTCAGCGTTGCCGATCAGGTAATCGAAGACTGCGGTGTCGATGATGTCCAGGAGGCGCGGGCCGGAGTCGTAAGGGGACGTTTTCTTCACGGCGTCGCAGTAGCTCTCGTCGTACTCCCACCTGGAGGCGAGGGGCACCGCCGGGGGTATTTACCAGGCGCCCGCGCTCTACCTGGCACCGTTTCAAACACAGAGAAGAGACGTCCCCGCCTGGCGGGCTGCCCCCAACCCTCACCTCCCAGCCCTGTGTGGTCCTGGACGGAAGCCCCGGCTCCTACACGGCGCGGCGGCTGGCCGGGCACAGGCCAGAACGAGGTGGCGGCCCGGCCACAGGAGCACGCACCTGGCCAGTTTGCCCTCTCGGTAAGTCCTGCCCCACGGGTGTCGGTGTTTCTGCAGAGGCCACACATCCGGAAGCCACAGCGTGACAGACCCCTCCATTGTGTCTCCATCGGCACAAGCTGGCTCCGTTTCTCGGCAGTAGTAACACTTCCCGTAGAAACAAGTATTATTTCCTAAAGCGGAGAAAGGAGCCAAATACACTTAAGGAAGAAAAGAAGACTCCAAGTTCTCCCCGACGATGTCAAAGGGAGCAGCTAAGTGAACAAATACTGTGAGAACAATGATCCTGAATGATATTTCAACATCGATTTATTTTCTATACAGGTAATAAAGGCACACGGTGAGAAAACAACGTCGGAAGGCACAAAAGGACATATGTGAAACAGTTCCTTGCCCTCTGTGTCCCTGCTAGCCAGTCCCTCTCCCAGGAGTCAAGTGGTGTCACAAGGATCTTTCCGAACTCACTTTAAGTAAAGAAAAGTCACGCCCTCTTCTCTTCGGTCAGGGCTGACACTGGCCGGAGCGCCCAGGGGAGGGGGAGTGGGCCTGCACGGGGTCAGGCTATGGGCTGGGAGTCTGGGCACATGGGGGTGGGAGTGGGGTGTAGCACAAATAAATACACTGAGGATAATGGGAACCAGGGTTCTCAGATGGAGAAGGGAGATTAACACACAGAAAGGGAGAAAACCAGAATAAATCTTGTGGTGTTGAATTAGAATTGGAACTCCTGGTTTGAGAGCTTTAACACACAGGTATAGAAAAACACACAGATGTTTGTGAGTGTATACATGCATATTTACACAGACGTGTGTGTGTACACAGCTTTCCAACCTCTGCCCCTCAAGAGAAAACCTGGCAACGATAATAAGCAAGCAGTAATGAGCACACTTAGCACTCGCATACTAGTTTCTAAATACCATTTTACTACTATCTTAAAGGGACCAAGGGCTCCTTGGAGAAACGGGTGACTCTAGGGTGGGGGCAGGGAAAGTACGAGACGGATCTGGGTCCTGTTGCTATGCCAGGTGTAAGGAAGCACTCAGAGAATGATGGGGACATTCCAAAACCCACTGGTCAAATCTGGGACAGGTGGAGCATCAAAGAAGTAACAACAAATTAGAACTCTGAGTAAATTAAGAGTCTGGGAGTTCATAGTAATATCAACAAATAACTAAATCAATGTTGGTCACCGGGGGAGAGTTCTGCCCTTTAACAGAATGGAGACTATTAAGTCTAGAAAGAATGATAAAATTAGCAAATAACTACTTGACAACTATCACAGTAGTAACTGATTCAGGCAAGAATTATCAATGAATGTCAAACAAAACTGGTGGGTAAAAGTTCGATGAGGATAGAATATTTACAGTTCTAGAGTACCTCACAATAAAGTATTCAATAATTGCTAATAAGTATAAAATGCTAACTTTACACTGGAGGAAGCTTACAGATGCCTACCATCAAGTGATAAAAGTTAACATCACCGGGGCGCCTGGGTGGTTCAGTCGGTTAAGTGTCCAACTTTGGGTTAGGTCATGATCTCACGGTTCGTGAGTTCAAACCCTACCTCTGGCTCTCTGCTGTCAGCGCAGAGCCTGCTTGGGATCCTCTACCCCCCTCTCTCTGCCCTGCTCACACATGTTCTCTCTCTCTGCTCTCTCAAAAATAAACATTAAAAAAGTTAACCTCACCTGTAATGGGGCACAGCAACAAATCTACATCATGTGCCTCCTGATATGATGTACCGAGAAGAGCACAATAGCACCTCTCTGGTATTCCCACCCAAACTTTTAAATCATGAGGAAATATCAGACAAACTCAAATTAAGAGATACTCTATAGGAACACCTAGGTGGCTCAGTCAGTTAAATGTCTGGCTCTTGATCTCAGCTCAGGTCATGATCTCAGGGTTCGTGAGTTCAAACCCCGCATTGGGCTCTGCGTGGGAGATTCTCTCTCTTTCTCTGTCCCTCTCCAGCTCGTGTGCGTGGGTGCTCCCTCTCAAAACAAATAAACAAACGTTAAAAAAAGAGAGAGATTCTATAAAGTAACTGGCCTGCACTGTTACCAAATGTTCAAAGTCATGGAAAAACAAGGAGAGTGAAGCTAAAATGACAACTAACACAACACACGATCCTAGACGGAGTTCTGGACATTACAGGGAAAGTGGCGAAATGTGAACAACGTCTGTGTGTTAGACGCTGATGCCGCATCAACGGCAAATAATCTCCTGATGTTGCCGACTGAATGCAGCTGTGTAGGAGGGTGTTCTGATGCTTGGGAAATACTGAAGTCCTCATTCGCTAGTGTATTCCTGTCTGCACCCTATTCTCCAATGGTTGAAAACTGTTTAAGGAATCTGGGGGACTCTGGACCATCTCTGCAACCTTTGTACAAATCTAAAATTATTTCAAAATAAGAAGTTTAGGGGCACCGGGGTGGCTCAGTTGGCCAGGCGTCTGACTCTTGACTTCAGCTCGGGTCATGATCTCATGCTTTGTGAGTTCGAGCCCCACATCAGGCTCTGTGCTGAGAGTGCAGAGCCTGCTGGGGATTGTCTCTCTCTCCCTCTCTCTGACCCTGCCCCACTTGCTCTCCTTCTCTCTCTCAAAATAAATAAACTTAAAACAAAATTATTAAAAAGTAAATAAATAAAAAGTTTAGGGGCACTTGGGTGGCTCAGTCAGTTGAGCGTCCGACTTAGGCTCAGGTCATGATCTCGCGGTCCGTGAGTTTGAGCCCCGCGTCGGGCTCTGCGCTGACAGCTCAGAGCCTGGAGCCTGTTTCGGATTCTGTGTCTCCCTCTCTCTCTCTGCCGCTCCCCTGCTGGCACGCACTCTCTCTCTCCCTCTCTTTCAAAAATAAGTAAACATTAAAGAAAATATTTTTAAAAAGTTTAAAAAAGCAAATCTAAAAGGTAAGTGATGTTTTCTTGGCCCTCCATCGCTATTAAATATAGCCATCAAATGAGCTAATTTCCTCCATGTAACCCCTTCACATACTCCTTGAATGACTGTTCATGTTCTCACGCACACGTGTCCCTAAAGAGATGGGCAGCAATCAAACGTTCTGGTAATTCCAGCCCCCAGCACAGCACACACTCCATAGAAATAAAACCACTCCACGCCCACCCACAAAGCTGACTGTATCACTCTTGTACCTTAAAAACATTTCTAGGTAAAGAATAGTTGAATTAATTGAACAATATACCACATATATAATGTTTATAATTATAAAAATATAAACTTCTAAATTTAACTTGATCCCATCAGAAATACGAGCAGATCAGGGCACCTAGGTGGCTCAGCTGGTTAAGTGTCCGACTCTTGATTTTGGCTCAGGCCATGATCTCACGGTTCATGAGATCAAGTCCCATGTTGGGCTCTGTGCTGGCAGCCCGGAGCCTGCTTGGGGTTCTCTCCCTCCTTCTCCCTGCCCCTCCCCCACTTGCACACTCATGCTCTCTTGTGTGTTCTTCTCTCTCCAAACAAAACAAAACAAAACAAAACAAAAGAAATACCAACGGATCTTTTAGAGAGTAACTGGATAAAACGATTTTTAAGGTAATAAGGAAAAAGAAAAAAACTATTAGCAAACTCTTAAAATAAATCTCAAAGAGCAGGACTAACCCTCTCAAAACATACCATGACACCTCAATAATTAAACCATAGATCAACTCATGAACAGACAGGAGCAGGACAGGAAGTCCAGAAACTGAAACACATACAAACGAAAATTTATTCCAGGGGGAAAAAGACCACCGCTGTAGTAAGCTGGGATAACTACTGGGACAAGTGACAGCCACCCAGAAAAATGACACAAACAGCTGGGGCCATACTTCATCCACACACCAGGGTAAATTCTAACTATGTCAAAAAGTTAAATGTGAAAAATAAAACTATAAAAGTACTTAAAATTAAAAAGGCGGAATTCTCCCATCATCTTCGAGCAAGCAAGGCTAACGATGATTCAAAATCAGAAAATCTGTAAGAAAAGATGGATCGATCACATTCAAAACAAACAAAAAATTTCCATAACGCAAAATGATACCATAAGCAAAGTAAAAAAAAAGAACTGGGAAAAATATTTGTATCTCGTATCACAAAGGGCTGTCTTCCCTATGTATGAGCTCCGATAATTTGGTAAGAGCAGTGGCAGAGCTGAAAACGAGCAAAGGATACACAAAGACAGGTAAAAGAAAATACAAACGGCTCTTAAACAAATGAAAAGATGACACATCTGAAAGACACAAAAGCCAAAGCTCGGTCACATGCTGTTGCTGATGCTAATGGAAAAGAGGGGTTCTCACGCATCACTACTGGGAACGTAAACTGGTTAACATCCGTGTAAAAGTACATGTGCCCTTTGACCCGGCACTTTCGCTTCTGGATAGATTTGATCATGTATGAAGTTATATATGTGTACATATTAATTCTGGGCAACACTGGTTGTAAAAAAAAATACCGGAACTTGTATGTCCAATAAAGGTCTGCTTAAATGAGTCATGGCAGATCCATACAACAGAGCACTGTACAGCTGGCAAAACAACAAAAGAATGAAGAAGCTCTTTATATGATAATAGATTTCTAAGACATATTAGGTAAAAGAAGAAGATGCAAAAGTACGTACAGTATGACATATGTATTATAAAAGTGGCAGAGTTAAATAAAAATATACATTCGTATTTGATACAAAAAAGGACATAAAGAAATTACTAACAGAGATGACCACTGGGAGGAAGGAGAAGGAATGGAGAGATGAGGGGGAAACTCTTCTTATAAATCTTTCTAATACTTTTTAAAAATTCTGAGTTGTGTGAATGTCTTACTGATTCAAAAATTTTTTTAAAAACAAGCAGAACACTGCAGCAAAGCCTGCTGCCTCTATGACAAAACCCAAACTCCTGAGTTTGCTAAGACCCTTTGTAACTGAATGGAGTATGGTGTACTGGCTGAGTGCGAAGTAGGGTCAGGTTTCTGGGGTTAAAATATGGACCGCAATTAGACGTGAGACTTAGACGTCATTAGACGTGAGACTTTGGGCATGTAATCTCACCTCTCTGAGCTTCCTCTGTAAAATGGACAGAGCAGCCCTCTTCCACTGGGTTATGAAAAGCAAAAGGGATAACCCACAGTCATGCTCACCACAGAGCCTGACACAATGTCAGAGACCAATCAATGCCATCTACTTGTTATTAATAATCTGCCCTCCAATCTACCTTTCCAGACTTCAGTATCCCTGTTCACTGCCATGAACCTAGGCTCTGAATCTTTTACAATTTCCTGGATGCATCAAGCTTTTACAACTGGTTTTCTGATCACCTTCATCTCCATGTTCTCCTTGAATGAACCTGTAATAATCAAATCTATACTTCCGGTCCACACTTCTCTCCTAGGCTGTAGACTTCAGCACCTAAATGACCGGTCAACATTTACCCCTGGATGTTCCTGTCAAGGTAAGATTTTGTACCAAATTCCACTGTGTACAACTGTAATTCTTGGGACACCGGCTGGGTATTCTACAATTCAACTCAGTTCTGACACTATCTACCCAGAGACAGCACCAGACTCCAGAAGTTAAAGTCTCAGTCCCACAAGAACGCAAACTTGTGCAGCCACTCTGGAAAACGGTATGGAGGTTCCTCAAAAAACTAAAAATAGAACTACCCTACAACACAGCAATTGCATTTCTAGGCATTTATCCAAGGGATACAACTGTGCTGTTTCAAAGGGACACATGCACCCCCATGTTGATAGCAGCACTATCAACAATAGCCAAAGTATGGAAAGAGCCCAAATGTCCATCGATGGATGAATGGATAAAGAAGATGTGGTGTGTATGTATGTATACACACACACACACACACACACACACACACACACACACACACAATGGAGTATTACTCGGCAATCAAGAAGAATGAAATCTTAAAAAAAAAAAAGAATGAAATCTTGCCATTTGCAACTACGCGGATGGAACTAGAGAGTATTATGCTAAGTCAAATTAGTCAGAGAAAGACAAATATCATATGACTTCACTCATATGAGGACTTTAAGACACAGACAGATGAACACAAAGGAAGGGAAACAAAAATAATATAGAAACGGGGGGGGGGACAAAACATAAGAGACTCTTAAATATGGAGAACAGACGGTTACTGGAGGGGTTGTGGGAGAGGGAATGGGCTAAATGGGCAAAGGGATTAAGGAATCTACTCCTGAAATCATTGTTGCACTATATGCTAACTAATTGGGATGTAAATTTAACAAATAAAATTAGAAATAAAAAAATAAATAAGAAAGATTAAGGGAGCCTGGCTGGCTCAGTTTGTACAGCATGTGACATCTTGATCTTGGGGTTGTAAGTTCAATACCATACTGGGTATAGAGATTACTTAAAAATATAATCTCAAAAAGGTAAAATAAATAAAATAAAATTAGACAGATTAAAAACTTAAGGGGAAAAAAAGTCTTAGTCCCACAAGACTGTGCTCCAATTCACATGCCAGTTGTAAGTCTAGGTGGTCACCTGGGCTTCTCACGGACTGGCTTAAAACTCAAGAGGTTTCTATAAGCCCTTCCTGGGGTCTGACTAATTTGCTAGGGCAGAAGAATATACACTGCGGAAAGGACAGTCTCTTCCGTGAATGCTGTCGGGAGAACTAGACAGCCACATGCAGAAGAATGAAACCGGACCACTTCCTTTTACCATACACAAAATTAACTCAAAATGGATTAAAGACTTGAACCTAAGACCTGAAACCATAAAATGCTTAGAAGAACAGGAGGAGAAGAACATATAGGCAGTAAGCTCCCTGACATCGGTCTGGGTGATGATTTTTTTTGGATCTGACACCAAAAGCAAAAGCAACAAAAGCGAAAATGAACAAATGGGACTACATCAAACTAAAAGCTTCTGCACAGCAAAAGAAACCATCAACAAAATGAAAAGGGGCTGATATCCAAAATAAATAAAGAACTCTTACAATTCAATAGCAAAAAAAAACCCGATTTTAAAAAGTGAGAAGATCTGAATCAACAGCTTTCCCAAGAAGACATATAAGTGGCCAACAGTACACGAAAGGTATTTCACCAATCAACAAAACTAAAATGCAACCGAGAGAATGGGAGAAGACATTTGCTAATGACATCTCTGATAAAGGGCTAATACCCCAAATTGATAAAGAACTTAACAAACTCAACACCCAAAAAACAATCCAGTGAAGAAATGGGCAAGAGACACGAATAGACATTTTTCCAACGAAGACATCCAGATGGCTAACAGACACATGAAAAGATGCTCCACATCACTTATCATCAAGGAAAATACAAATCAAAACCACAATGAGACACCACCTCACACCTGTCAGAATGGCTAAAAAGAACAACTCAGGAAACAACATGTTGGCGAGGATGTGGAGAAAGGGGAACACTTTTGCACTGCTGGTGAGAATGCACACTGGTGCAGCCACTCTGGAAAACAGTATGGAGGTTCCTCAAAAAGTTAAAGTAGAACTACCCTATGATCCTGCAACTGCACTACCAGGTATTTACCCAAAGGATTCAAAAATACAGATTTGAGGGGGCACATGCACCACCCCATTGTTTACAGCAGTGCTATCAACAATAGCCCAACTATGGAAAGAGCCCGAGTGCCCATCAACTGATGAATGGATAAAGAAGATGTGGTATACATACACAACAGAATATTAGTCAGCCATCAAAAAGAATGAAATCTTGCCATTTGCAACGATGCGGATGGAGCTAGAGTGAAGTCAGTCAGAGAAAGACAAATACCATGTGACTTCACTCACATGTGGAATTTAAGAAACAAAACACACGAACATATGGGAGGACGAAAAAAAGAGAGAGGAAACAAACCATAAGAGATTCTTAAAGATAGAGAACAAACTGAGGGTTGATGGAGGGAGGTGGGTGGGGACTGGGCTAGATGAGTGATGCGTACTAAGGAGGGCACCTGTGATGAGCACTGGGTGTTGTATCTAAGTGACGAATCACTAAATTGTACTCCTGAAACCAATATCGCACTGTATGTTAACTAACTAAAATCCAAATGAAAACCTGAAAAGGGGAGCCTGGGTGGCTCAGTCAGTTGAGCATCTGACTCTTGACTTCAGCTCAAGTCATGATCTCATGGTTGTGAGACTGAGCCTGGTGTTGGGCTCCATGCTGGGTGTAAAGCCTGCTTACAATCCTCTCTCCTCCCTCTGCACCACCCACCCCCGCCACCATTCATGTTCTCTCCCTCTCTCAAAAGAATTTTTTAAAAAGAAAAAAGGTTTCACATCATTAATCACGAGAGAAATGCAAATCAAAACCACAATGAGATATCATCTCACACCTGTTAAAATAGGTATAATCAAAAGACAAAGTGTTGGTGAGGATATGGAGCAAAGGGAACCCTTGTGTACTGGGTGGGAATGTGAACTGATATAGCCACCACGGTAAACACTATGGAGGTTTCTCAAAAAATTAAAAAATGAAACTAACGTATGATCTAACAATTCTGAGTATTTACTAGAAAAAAAACCCCACCAACTTGAGGGGTTGGTGCCTCAACGTTCCCTGTGGCATTATTTACAATAGCCAAGATACGGAAACAACCTAAGTGTCCACCGATGAATGACTACTGCTGTATGTGTATGTATATGTGTGTGTGTGTGTGTGTGTATATATATATGTATATATGTATATGTACATATATATGTATACATATGTACATACATACATATGTATATATGTGTATGTGTATGTGTATATATGTGTATATATGTATATGTGTACATATACATATATGCATATATGTATATACACACACATATACATACACACACACACAAAATGAAATATTATTTGGCCATAAAAAAATAAGAATGAAATCTTGCCATTGGCAACAACATGGATGGACTTTGAGGGCATTATGCTAAATGAAAGAAGCCAGACAGAGAAAGACAAATACCATCTGATCTCACTTATGCGTAGAATCTAAAAACAAAACCAAAAAACAATCCAAAACTAAGTTCTCAGATACAGAGAACAGACTGGTAGTTGCCAGAGGCGGTGGGGTATACAGTGGGCTAAATGGAATAAAGTGGGTCGAAAGGTACAAACTTCCAGTTATGAAATAGGTTGTTCCTGGGGGTGTAAAGCACAGCATGGCGACTATAGTTAATAATACTACAATGAAACTTGCTAAGCGAATAGATCTTAAAAGTCCTCACCACAAGAAAAAATTCTGTAACTACGTACGGCGACGGATGTTAACTGGACATTGTGGTGATAAAATGTGAAGCCATTGCGATGTATACCTGAAACTAACATAAATGTTGTATGCCAATTATAGCTCAATAAAAAAAAAAATTCCTGGAGAGGCTCATAGGAAAGCAGTTAACTCACTAGACGACTGGTTTATTACAAAGGATACAAAGCAAAAACCTGATGGAGATAAACAGGGCAAGGTTTCCAACAAAGGAGCTTCTGTCCTCATGGGGCCCGGCCAGTGGCATATGGAAGCATTCTGGTTCACTAATCTGGAAACTCCCAAATCCCATACTGCTGGCATTTTCATGGAGGGCTTTCTCAGAGAGGAACGGTCAATTATTAACTCTATTTTCAACACCCCTCTCCTCCCTGGAGAATTGGAGGTGGACGGTGGGGTGGTGGTGAAAATTCCAAGTTTCCGATTGTGGCTTGTCTCTTTGGTGACGAGCTCCCGTCCAGGAGGCATCCGGAAGCCCACGTGGCGTCACCTCAAGAGAACAAGAGACACCCCTGTGCTGTCATTGCTTAGGAATTCACCAGGGTTGTAGGAGTTCTGTGCAGGCGCTGGGGGCAGAGCCAAATATACCTATTTCTTATTATTTCACACAAGGAAACGAAATGTCCAAAATTTGATTCACTGTCTTCCTCCTCTTCACCTCCCCAGGTCTGCTCCTTTGCACACATTCCCACGACAGCTAACAGCTTTGTTATACCCTGAGTCATCCGATCCAGGAACTTGGGAGTCATTCTTAATTTTTCCTTCTCTCTCAACTGTCCCACTCAGCCCAAATGTTCACAAATCCGTTCCATTTTAATTCTCGAGCGTCTCTTAACTCTTCCTCTCTGCCGTCCTTACTCCGGTTCTGGCTCGAACCACACACGCGGTTCGCACACAGCCTCTATGTGCTCTCATCGCTCATCTCATCCCCTTCCCAACCTCATCCCCATCCTCCACGAAGCCGCCGCAGTTGGGTTTCCAAAATTCCATTCTGATCTTCCCGTGCTCCGGCTTTTTTAACGGCCTCCCACTGCCTAGGCAAAACGTCGCCACTTCTAAGCCTGGTGCGCAAGGCCCTTCAGTGACATCGTTCGGATCACCTGCCTTCCCCCCTCACCGGCACCACACCCCCCTTCACTTTAGCTAAATTACACAGTCTCCTGAGCTTGCCACAGGCTTCCCTCACTTCTCGTCACCTTGTCCATGCAGCGCCCGCCACTTGGAACACGGTTAACTCAGGGAGCCCGTGCACCGGATGGGAACAAAATTACATTTTTATTTTCATTAGCTTCTATCTGAAACTTGGCATTTCCGTCAGTTATGATGGCAGGGAGCAAACCAGGGTGGAATTAGCATCACCTGTGACTTTTTCACAGAAGAAATTAGACTTTTTGTATCATATTAGCACTGTTGCAGACAGCCCAAAGTAACATTCATACACAGTCTGAGATTATGATTATGATCTTGTAATTAATGTGTTAATAACAAAGCACATACTAGTATATCACAAACCTGCTTTTTCTAATTTTTGATAACAAAACTATATTTCAATATTATTGGTTTCATTTAGAATTCTATGTATCCTAATTTACGTATTTAAAAACATTTTGAGAAAAGCTCCTCTCTAGCATGCCAAGAGTCTATAGTACAGAAAAGGTTAGAGTCCGGACACCCAGGATGTGCCTTCCCACTCTGCCTTCCTGGAGGATTGCTATTCTCCCTATAAGACTTGAATGAAATACCACCTTCGCTATCGAACTGTCACCTTGACCCTCACATCTGCCCTTCCCTTCCGCACGCTCACAGGCCCTCTGTACGTGTCTGGCTTCCTTGTTAGACGAAACTCCTGGAAGACAGGAAGGTGTTATTCATTTTTGTATATTCAGCACCTGGTTCAGAGCCTACCGCACAGAAGTGAAACAGAATTTTGTTGAAAGAATGTCATTTTTTAAATGTTTATTTTTGAGAGAAAGAGAGACAGCGGGGAGGGGCAGAGAGAGAGTGGGGGACCCAGAATCCGAAGCAGGCTCCAGGCTCTGAGCTGTCAGCACACAACCCGATGCGGGGCTCACGGCTTGTGTCACAGCTGCGAGATCATGACCTGAGCCAAAGTCAGAAGCTTAACCGACTGAGCCACCCAGGCACCCCTGAAAGACTGTAAAAGAATATAAGCGGATGAAATATTTGAGAGTCTGAAAATCCGGGTCTGAGTCCTGGCTAACAAGTAGTAGCTATGTGACTTTGGGGAAGTCCTCTAATTCCTTCGAGCCTCTTTCTCAGGTGTGAAATATAGGTACATCTCCCTTACTTACTGCATTCTTTTGTCAACAAGATCAAAATAAGGTAACTGTGTAAGTGCTTTGTTGAGCTGCAAGGGTCACACAGAACTTAGTTGTTATTATATGAAGTTATCTCATAACATATTTTTAAAAATTGTGCTAAGGTCAGCTCATTATTTAAAATCTACCTCCAGCCAAATCCGTCTACCTGCTGCTACGGATTGAAGGTTTCTGTACCCCCAAGTTCATATGTTGAACCCCTAATCCCCAGTGTGCTGGCATTTGAAGGTGGGACTTCCAGGAGGAGCCCTCATGATGGGGTTCACGCCCTCGTAAGAAGAGACAGCAGAGATGATTCCTCTCTCATTCTCTCTGCCAGTGTGAGGACACAGCAAGACGGTGGCTGACTATAAACCAGGAAGAGTGTCCTCACCAGAACCCAACTGTGCCGGCACCCTCATCTCGGACTTCCAGCCTCCACGACTGGGAGAAATAAATCTCCACTGTTTAAGCCACGTGGTCCATGAGATCTTCCGGCAGCGCCCACTGAGACGCTGCTCTGTGCTGAGGGTGCGTCCAGAAGCTCATTCCCCAAGTGTGCCAACCCCACGCCCTGGCCTGTCTCTATGCCCTCGCTCCGTTCTTCCTTTCTGTTACTTCGCCTGATGCCCAGCGAAGACGCTGCCTGGGTGGCTCCTACCGATGCTTCAATATACTCAGTCTCAGTGACAATAACCTCCTCTACAAACCTTTTCCTGGCCTGTCCCTCTCCCACCCCTCGCACCGTGTCTGAGGGTTAACCTTCTGTGAGTCTCCAGAGAGCAGAGGCTCTGGCCTATTCTTGACCTCCTCTCATCCAGCAGGAACTTGTGTTTGCCTGAGCATAAAATTGGACAGGCAAAGATGATTAGAAAATATATGAAACAAATCATGACACTGTGTGTTTTTGCTTATTTGTAAGAACAGTGTAGCTTGGCCTTCTATGTTTAAATTCTGAATGATGAATCTGTCATAAGCCCTTTAAATACTCAATTTCACCTCATTGGAAATATAAATCCATTCATTCTAGCCAAGCAAGCTGAAATTCATCTCGCAATGCTGTTTTGATAGTCATACCATAATGCAGAGCGCTGTGTCATTGAAAATGTCACCACGATGAGGCTGAAACAAGAGCCCCCAGCACCTCTGAATCCCTCCCGTTCTCACTGTGCCCACAAGGAGAACTGGAGTGAGAATTTAGCTCAGAGTCCTCACCCTGGAGTGAGAAGACGGAGAACGGAGACCAGAGGGACCACAGCCAGTTCCATGCACAGTGAGTTATAGGCTGACCCTTTCAGAGCAGAAGGCAGCGGTGATCTTTCAGGCCCACATGCAACCCTACAAGGGCATTTCTGACCCTCTTACAGGCTTGCCTTAGGGTTTCCTCAATTCTAAGGAGATAGTTCCCAAGAAAGGACATGTATAGGAAAAACACCTCCAAGTCAATAATACACATTCAGGCTAAAATTTAAGTTTGAGATTTACTTTGAGATCAAGCAGAAGGAAAAGAAGTTATCACCTGCTTACACTATCAGTCAACTATGTCACTTCCTACTTCACAGACACAACAAAGCACACATCAGGGAAAACTTTCGCTTTCTGGCCACCTGCCGTCAGATCCATTTCCCCCAGTGACCTGAGAACAAGTTACCTGATTTGGTTTTGTGCTCCCTTCAGTTCTTCAATTCCTGAAAGTCACAAACCAGCTTGCGCCATGATAGTTAATAACTTATTAACTACTCCTCTATTTAAATGTCCTCTATAATCTTCTTACCTACGGTTAGGAAGGTGCTCAACAGCTGCTCCGTGGCAACAGGCTTCATCTCTGTCCGCAGATTAACAAATCTGCCAACCACTAAGGGCGCTCGGCGGAAACCCAGGATCCTGGTTTGGGAGGTTGAAGAACAGAAGAGAAAAATCTGTGGGGGTGTATTTGACAAAGTAGTCTTAAAAAGATATTGTTGTTTCATAGGTAAATGTGTATATTTTGAAGATTTTATTTGTAAGTAATCTCTACCCCCAACATGGGATCGAACTCATGACCCCAAGATCAAGGGTTGCACGCTCTACTGACTGGGCCAGTCCAGTGCCCCTGCGGGTCAGTCTGTTTTAAAGGTACGTATATTTATGAGCTTAATATCAAGATGTAGGTCATTTATTTTAATATGTACTTCAGCAAAAGGGATAAGGCAAATCTGGCCAAATGTGGACAGTTGCTAAATCGGGGAAATAGATACACGGGTTCATTATACCGTTCTAATTTGTTAGAAATTTTTCATAATAAAAAATTTTAAATAAATTTTAACAAAGCATTAAAAAATGGGCTTAAATACAGAGAAAGACAGATACCATATGTTTTCACTCTTATGTGGATCCTGAGAAACTTAACAGAAACCCATGGAGGAGGGGAAGGTAAAAAAAAAAAAAAGAGGTTAGAGTGGAAGAGAGCCAAAGCATAAGAGACTCTTAAAAACTGAGAACAAACTGAGGGTTGATGGGGGGTGGGAGGGAGGGGAGGGTGGGTGATGGGTACTGAGGAGGGCACCTTTTGGGATGAGCACTGGGTGTGGTATGGAAACCAATTTGACAATAAATTTCATATATTGAAAAAAAAATAAAAATAAAAATAAAAAATAAAAAATGGGCTTAAATCCACACATAGGTTCAAAGCTTTGGGTAAAACAGCACACTGGCAGGAAACTATCAGATTAATCTGAAGGATTAACCCATAGGACTACTTAAATACAGATACACGCGAAGATAACTTCTCTCTAATGGTGTAAAGTATAACCTTATGGTTGAGCAAAATCATTTTTTAAAAAATGAAATTTACTGGCAAAAAAATACACACTCACTGAAGAAAGTTGGAGGGGCAGGACTTGGAACACACAGAATCGTTATGATGAAGAAAATAAAGATCACCCATAATTCCGCAGCCCAGAAATAACTATTGGACTTTTGGCATATGAGCATTTTTCCCTTTACACATATATATAAAAACATACACACTCTTGTGTATATACACAATGGAGATTATACTATACCCAATTTTGTATCCTGCTTTGCATTCATCATTATATCATGAGCCTTTTCTCATGTCATCATAAAACTTTTAAAAACAGCTGTGTAGGGGAGCCTGGGGTGGCTCAGTCGGTTAAGTGTCCGACTTCAGCTCAGGTCATGATCTCACAGTTTGTGGGTTCGAGCCCCGCATCAGGCTCTGTGCTGACAGCTCGGAGCCTGGAGCCTGTTTCGGATTCTGTGTCTCCCTCCCTCTCTGCCCCTCCCCCACTCGCACTCTGTCTCTGTCTCTCTCAAAAATAAATATTGAAAAAAATTTTCTTAAATAGCTGCGTAAATAAAGAATCCACTGTTCGGGGTTGCTGACTGACTCTGTCTTAATCTTAGAAAAGCCGCAAAAGCAAGTTAATCAACTGAGGTGTCAAAATAACAAGCATCGAGAGGACCTCCCAAGGCCAGAGAAGGCGGTCAAATCCTAACGTAATGGAGAAACAGCAACCCAGAGCAGAGACGTGTCGGGAGCCATGGATGGGAAAGAAGAGTTGGAAAGTACTTTTCCTCCCTACTGACCAGCGCCAGGCCAAACAACAGCAGCCAGTTTGGCGCAGAGGGGCCACGTCACAGCGGCAGTTAACAAAACGGGTGGGGGTACTGGCTAGAGAATAACTTGCAGGCTTTGAGGTAGGGAAGGACTTTTAAATACAAGGCCCCCAAAGCACAAGTCACGCATTGGAACATTAGTGTATTTACTTAACACCAAAGGCAGTGATTTCTGCACAAAGACAACTTCACTTGAAGTTAACATACAGGCGGTTGTGCTGTGAAAAGGTAAGGAGACGTTCAATTTTGCTAATA
Organism: Herpailurus yagouaroundi; assembly: GCF_014898765.1. Taxonomy (NCBI): domain Eukaryota; kingdom Metazoa; phylum Chordata; class Mammalia; order Carnivora; family Felidae; genus Herpailurus; species Herpailurus yagouaroundi. The sequence continues at coordinate 14,454,365 of NW_024412426.1, forward strand.
ACTGGGGGAAAACAAAAATAAGTAACAATGATGTACCACTTTATTTGACTGGATTAACACAAATTAGCGTGTTGGACGCTATGAACTACTGGTATAGATACGGGAAAATGATCTTCACGCACGGCTGGTGTCCATCAGCAGGGAAACAGGAAGGGGTTTGGGAATGAAGAAAATGGAAACAAATGAGGTCTTGGAAAGACTGATTCCAGAATGTCATTTAGTGAGAAGCAGGATTTACCTAACTCTCTACTGCTAGGTCTTAAAAGAGGCAGTGAAAATTCATGGCGTTGTGAACAAACATTTATTTGACCTTTTCCGTATCACTGGATGTTTGGATTGCTACCAGTTTTTCACTACTGAAAATGCTCCAGCTAAGATCGTGGGTATATATCTTTGAATTTCATTACTTCTCCATGGTACTTCCTAGAAGTACCTTCCTAGAAATATCTTAGATAATTGTGTGAAAAGGTAGTTATGTTACTCATCCAAAGAATAGGAACATTAAGGTTCCTGATACATGACAGAGTTCCTAAAAAGAAAAACTGAACTGGGGCGCCTGGGTGGCGCAGTCGGTTAAGCGTCCGACTTCAGCCAGGTCACGATCTCACGGTCCGTGAGTTCGAGCCCCGCGTCGGGCTCTGGGCTGATGGCTCAGAACCTGGAGCCTGTTTCCGATTCTGTGTCTCCCTCTCTCTCTGCCCCTCCCCCGTTCATGCTCTGTCTCTCTCTGCCCCAAAAAATAAATAAACGTTGAAAAAAAAATTAAAAAAAAAAAAAAAGAAAAAGAAAAACTGAACCGATTTAACAATGCCACAAGCTGCATATGAATCTCAATCCATTCCTGCCAATAAAGTACTACCCTCTTAAAAAAAAATACTGGCCATTTTCAGCAGAAGAAAGTAGTATCCCATGGTTTCAACTGGATTTTTTTTTTTAAGTTTATTTATTTATTTTGAGAGAGAAAGAGACAGTACAAGTTGGGGAGGGGCAGAGAAAGAGGGAAAGAGAGAGAATCCCAAGCAGGCTTTGCATGGCCAGTGCAGGGCTCAATGCGGGGCTCGAACCCATGAAGCCACGAGATCATGACCTGAGCTGAGACTGAGTCGGACGCTTAACCGACTAAGCCACTCAGTGTCCTTCAACGGGATTTGCTGTTACTGGTGAGGATGACCCCCTGCCATATTTATTAGCAACCGATCATTTCTATTCAGTCAACTGTGTCCTTAGACCATTTTCTATTAGGATTTTAGCACATATTTGGATTTGTATAAACATTTATAATATTAAGGCTATTAATGCTTGGATTACATTAGGTTCAAGTATTATCTCCTAGTTTGATTTTAAATTTTGTTTGATGTTTCCTGACATATGAGTTAACTTTATTTAGCTGAGTCTACCGAATAGCTTTTCCTTTGCAATTTTTCAATTATTGCTTTTGTGCCTAGAAAATCCTTCGTAATCCAGAAAAAGACAAAAGTCCATCTTTGTTTTCTTCTGGTTTCCTTTACACGTTCGTTTAAAAAATACTGTGAATATTTCTTTTAAAGTCTGTCAATATGCCCTGAAGAGGGGCGCCTGGGTAGCTCAGTCAGTTAAGCATCCGGCTCTCAGTTTTGGCTCAAGTCATGATCTCGCGGTTAGTGGGTTTGAGCCCCGTGCTGGGCTCTGTGCTGACAGCTCAGAGTCTGAAGCCTGCTTTGGATTCTGTGTCTCCCTCTCTCTCTGCTCCTCCCCTGCTTGTGCTCTGTCCCTCTCTCTCTCTCTCTCTCTCTCTCTCTCTCTCTCTCTCTCTCTCAAAAGTAAATATTAAAAAAAAAAAAAGCCCTGAGGAAAGAGCTGATCAGAAGAACAAGTGAGATACAGGCAGTTCAGTTACAATACTCCTAAACTAGCTACCTGCTGAAAAAATATTAATTTTCCTAGTTAGCCTATACATTTAGAATTTACATCTATTTTTCTTTTAGAATTATTCTGGTTATTGAAGCCATGCGTTTTTTGTATGAAGGACCATAAAATTCATGATATATGTCATGCTGTGTGCTTCTAGCATATGGAGATAAGTCAGTATTACCTACTTTAAACAAAAATAAGACAAAAAAACAGTACTGTCAGGTCTAATTAACAATCAATTCAATTTAGGGACTTGAGTTCCAACTCTGGTTTTCATCCTGCCCTCTTATTTACCAAGAACGCCTGCGCTCATGACGACAGGAGGCATACCAGAATGAAATGACCTTAACAAGCGTAGAGTGAAGATATTTACCCTGGTGTTCCTAGAACCACCCAGATTATGAAGGACTCATACAAATTTAACAGACTCTGTCGGTCAGCTATCTAAAGTAGGTACCAAGTCAAAGCCATTAGCGTTGCTCCCTTTAGAAGGAGGCCACGAGCCCTCTCCAAGATATTTTTAAAAGGAAACAAAACAAACGTAGCCCTCCATGATGGCACGTACCTGTCCAAATGAAAGGCTGCTACCTCTGCATTGTGTCTATCATAGCCAGCATACGGCTCCCCTTCTACCACATAGTCTCGGTTATACCTGCAGAGTGAGTGGGAGGCACACACGGAGACGTGAATTACATCAGCACCAGAGGAGACAGCACAACAGAAACTTCAGCAGGCCTGATTCTGCTCTGCAGACACGTTCTCAGTCAAAGCTGAGAAGAGCTGTGGATTAGGACGAATCTCCGGTAGGTAGGGTAAAGATAAAGTAGAGAAGGAAACTGGAATTCTCTCCCTGCCTCAGCAATTATTCTATGAATAAAACACGGAAGAGGTTATTTCTATCCCTCTGAAATACTTTCAGTGTGGTTTAAGTAACACTACAAGGTCATTTTCTGGAAGGCAAGGACCATCTCTGTATCTCTAGCACAATGTTAAGCCTATAGTTGGTGCCTAATAAACGTTTACTAAGATGTTTACTAGACTGAACTAAAGAAACGAAGGGAAACGTACAACTAAAATGTCTCTTTACCGGAAGGACTATGGCAAGGCTTGTAAGAGAAGTTTAAATTTTGGGGGGAAAAAACGGTCTGGATGTGCCTCAGCTTTTGTTGAAGAGTAGGCAAAGGTGCACATGAAAAGCGTTGTTGGAACAACCATCCTCTTTTTCTTTTTAGGTTTATGATGACGTGTGGAGGGAATACTGGCCTGGCACGAGAGCTACATATACAGTTCTGTCATTACCTTCTGGGTAACCTTCAACAAAACCAGTCTCTTCTCTGGGTCTTAGATTCTTCATCTACAATGTATGAGGGGCCGGACCAGAAGGCAATTTCCAAGATATCATTCATCTCAAATTCCATTCTGATTATTTTACATCACATGCATGACATAAACCAAGGATAATAAAAGCTAGAATATTTCTTTCGACTAATCATAAAAAAAGATACCATTTAACCGTTAACTAGGAAGAAAGGGACACTAAATTCACCTATAACCTCTCCTGTTTGCATGCATTTCCTGAATCAAAAGGCCTATTTATTAGGCTTTACAGGCAACAGTAAGATAGAAATGAATGGAGACTGAAGCAGAGTGGAGCTGTTCCACCGAGGACACTTGCATCGGGGAAGTGGGAAACACTGCGATAAAAAGCAGTGAACTTGCAACAAAAATGACCTTGGAATCTAAAGGGAAACCATATCCACAAAACACATTTTCCAGGAAAAGTACGGAACATACACGTCAGAAGACAGCCGTGCGTCACCACCTGGTTGGAGGCCAGTTTCTTCTTGGCCTGGTCAAAATACTCACGTGTAGTTCTTACGTTTCTAGTGTCAAAGCATTATTCAGGCTACTTAGGATTATACGGCTACCTCCCAAATGAGTCTCCATTTTTATTTTTTTTATTTTTTTTTTTCAACGTTTATTTATTTTTGGGACAGAGAGAGACAGAGCATGAACGGGCGAGGGGCAGAGAGAGAGGGAGACACAGAATCGGAAACAGGCTCCAGGCTCTGAGCCATCAGCCCAGAGCCCGACGCGGGGCTCGAACTCCCGGACCGCGAGATCGTGACCTGGCTGAAGTCGGACGCTTAACCGACTGCGCCACCCAGGCGCCCCAGTCTCCATTTTTAAATAGAACTGCAGTAAAAGCTGACATTCCTCAAGCACTTCTCTCCCCGCTATAGCCGCAGGCCGTCCGTACAGCCGGGGGACAGTCCTGGAATACTTTCTTTGCTGGGGCCCCAGCGGGGCCTCCACACGCAGGGAGGTACGTGCAGTCCACTCCTCCCAGCGAAACGTTAGAGAGCTTTCCAATACATGGAAAGGCTGCTCTAAGTGAAAGGTAAAACCCTAGAGGAATCCAGAAACATCGGGGGTGGCCTGGAGAGGAAGGGAGGGAAAGAAAAGGGAAAGGAGTAAGAATCACAGAGCTGCCAGCAGAGTCAGGAGGTCTGAATCCCTGGCTCACGTTTCGGCTGTTCGAAACACAGCAAGCCAGAACTGCGCGTCTCACCCGTCAAATGAGCAGTTGGACTGGGCGTTCTCCGAGGTCCCTGCCAGCACTTCCTAGGACCACTCACTCACTTCTACCCACTCCTAGGCTCCTGCCACCTTGTTGCTTTCCCACCAGAACTGCAGCCCTCGCCCGGGGAAAGCCAATTTACTTCCAGAATGGGTAGAGCTACACTGAAAAAAAAAAAAAATCACGTTTCTAATGTAAGGCAAAAGGTGCAAATAGAAGCATCACTGTCTTCCCATAAATTGCATCCACCGCACACGTGTCCTATCTCTGACAGAAGGACATGGCCAACCAGGCTCCGGAAGTGCGGAAACCACAAGCGGCTGTTAAAGAAAGGTGCGTGTGTCGCCTTAGCAGCAGGGGCGCAGAGCCTCCTCTCAGCAGAGAGTGATCTATCTTAAGTCACTGACAGAGCAGCAAAATTCATAGAGTAACTGCCAATAAATCACTCCTATCCTTCTGGGGAAGGACATCAGAGTCTGACCAAGGACATTAATTTGCGCTTACACCAGGACTAAATAGCCTCTGAGGCCCCCAGGGTCAGAACAGCAATTTGCTAGGTATCTCGAGACCAGAGTCAATTTCTACAGGCACTTGAACATACACCCACCTTCCGCAGCCTGCGACAGTGCCAGGTGTCACCAGCACAGGTCGGGTGCGTGCAGTGACTGAGAGCGGGATCCCCCAGGGCAGGTGGGGGAGCAGAGTCCCCGGGGGCTGCGAGTGGACATGGGCAGTTGGGGGGCGGGGACTAGTTTGGCAGGAATAAAGAGCAGGGTGCAGAGAGGAGGGCCGGACGGCCAGGGGTTGACCATTAGGCTGCGGAGGCTGCGCTTTGCCCGGTGAACGATGGGACGTTCCTGAATGTTTTCAAGCTGGGAACACCATGCCAATATGGGCGTCTGAAGGAGGAATGACAGCGGCCTTCAGGAAGGTGAGGGGAAGGCTGCAGTGGCGGTAGAGACAGGGGATGAAGCACAGTGACTAGGTGAGTTGGTGCAGTTATCGCCTGCCACCTCCCCCAGTCACCAGCGGGCGGCCCCTCCCTCCACTTCTACCTTGACCGAGCACCTTGACCGAGGCCTTCCTGCACAGCGCCTGGACCAACGCTAACAGCGCCACTACCAGGAATACCTGCCTCCTCCCACTTCCTGCTGGCGCATCTTACCCCCAATTCCCCAGTGTGGGAACGGAGGGCTGGGTACAGAGGGGACATCCTCTTATTTAGACGTGAAATGCTCACAACTCACCTCTGTACACCAATTTCATTTGTTTTTAGTCTGCCTTTTTTCCATTACTCTGCTCACACTGCTGATCACCCAGGCCACAAACCAAGAGGTCGAGGACTACATTTCAAAACTAAACTAGTGATTTCTGCTGACAGGTGCTCAGGAAGGCAGGCAAACAGAAGAGAATCACACGTGCGTGGCAGAACACCAGCCACTCTTACTCAGATCCAAACGCCAGTTACTGCGAGGTGACCTTGTCAAGTCAGTTACTCTCTCTCAGCCTCAGTTTCTTATGCTAGAAGAAGTGTAGGGACATTTGGGTGGCTCAGTCGGTTGGGCATCCAACCTTTGGTTGCAGTTCAGGTTTATGATCTCATGGTTCGTGGGTTCGAGCTCTACGTTGGGCATTGTACTGACAGCATGGAGCCTGCTTGGGATCCTCTCTGTCTCTTCCTCTCTGCCCCACCCCTGCTCGCACTCTCTCTCTCAAAATAAATAAACTTCAGTGTAACTGCCCACAGTCGTGGTAAAAGCTAAAAGCATTGACAGATACAAAAGTACTTAGTGTAGAGCCTGGAGAATGGTGTGCATTCAATGGAAATTATGTCGCAGGGCCCACGGAACCATACTTTTTCCATATCACCTGCCAATCAGACTTTTCTATTCTCCAAAGGCATGCCGTATGTTTCCTTTCCTAACTTCCGCATCTTCCATACATCACACTTCCCAGTTCCAGGCAAATACAGATTTCTTCCATTTCTGGGATCCCAATGTATTTGTTCTCTGGCTGTATGTTATCTATTGATGGTTGGGTCATGAAGACAGCTAGGCTAACTACTCTTATCACAGTTGAATTTTGTACATCTTTACCCCACATTTCTCCCACCGGAAAGAGACCCAAAGGTATCGGTTATAATTCTCTCAAAAGCCCTATTAAGGAATGAGAAAAATGTTTAGTACATAGAAAATTTTAGACATTATAAACTTTGAGAAAATTCACTGGTAACTAACTCCGGGCAAAAGAATATGAATCACCATCATGTTAACCTATTTCGAATTCATATACTCACAGGAAACTTTTAAAAATATTAATTATACTACAGAATTGCCAAACAAATGATCTCTGTAGAGCCTTGGAGAAGTCTCCAAGGGATCATCATCTAACGACATATAATTCAGCCCACTTTTTCAGATTTTGGACTGAAGTAACTAGAATGGCCCAGTTCTCTCCTTAAAACAGGTAAACACACACACACACACACACACACACACACACACACACACACACACAACCTGAAACCCAAAACAATGAGGCATCACTACACACATATCAGAACGGCCAAAACCCCCAACACTGACAGCACCAAATGCTGGTGAGGCACCTAATGCCGCTCATTCACTGCTGGTGGGAATATAAATAGCACAGCTACTTAGGAAGGCAGTTTGGCAGTTTCTTGCAAAATTAAACATCCTCTTACCATATGATCCAGCAAACGTGCTCCTTGGTAGTTACCCAAATGAGCTGAAAACTTACTTCTACACAAAACCTGCACATGAACGTTTGTAGCAGCTTTATCCATAATTGCCAAAATGTGGAAGCAACTAAGATGTCCTCCAGTAGGTAAATGGAGAAACAAACTGTGGTACAACCGGACGATGGAATATTACTCAGTAATAAAAAGAAATGAGCTATCGAACCACAAAAAGACATGGAGGAAACTGAAATGCATTTTGCTAAGTGAGAGAATTCACCCTGAAAGGCTACAAAGGTAGGATTCCAATTATATGGCATTCTGGAAAAGGTAAAACTATGGAGACAGTAAAAAGATCAGTGGTTGCTAGGAGTCTGCGGGAGGAAGGGGAGGAGGAACATGTGGAGCACGGGATTTTTAGGATAGGAAAGCCATTCTGTGTGATAATGTAATGGTGGATGCTTGTCATTAGAGGTTCATCAAAATCCACAGAATGTACCACACAGAGCCTGAACCTCACTGCGAACAGCGAACTTTAGCTAATAAATTCCTACTGGCTCATCAACTGCAATAAATGTACTACACTAGTGGAAGAGGTTAATTATAGGGAAACTGAGGCGGGGGCGGGGGGACAAACTCTCTGAACTTACACCCTCGCCTTTTCTGTAAACCTAAAACTGCTCCAAAAAATAAAGTTTATTAATTAAAATGAAATCAAAACAAAACCCATGTGAAACAATCACAGCTTCAGTCCTTAGACTTTAGTCACCTGTCCAAACCCACTCAAGCTGTGGGTAACTCCTACTCCACCACACCCCTGATGTGTGCTTGGTTAGCCGGCCTCTAACTGCACACTTCTGGTGACAAGTCGCTTATTTCCCAACCAATTCATTTTGTATCTCTAACATTTGGCACACAGAACATATTTGATAAATTTAGAAATCAAGGAGAGCTCTAAGTGTAAAACGTTCAGTCTTATACAGAGCCAAAATATGTTCCTACAAATCTGTCCCAGAGAATCACAGAACACTAAGAGCTGGAAAATACTTCAGAGGTCTTGTAGTCTATTCCGCTCATGTTGTTGGAGAGAAGACTAAGAGAAGGTGATGAGCAGTCTTCTATAAACTTCGAGTTACTTGAATCAACCAACTAGCACAATATAACTAACTCCTGAGAAGAAGACTTACCGCTTAGGTTTGAAGACGACTTTCTGTCCTCCTTCAAGTATCAGTAAGGCTTTCAGTTGTGTCCCTTTATAACCCACATCAGCTTTAATGATCTTCTTGGTGGCCATGGCATGCATGATCGCCCCCAGCTCTGGTGTCTCTTCTGGGTACACTTCCCGTGGAACCACCCACTGGGCTGCAATCTCCCAGGGAGACTGCAAGGTGTGGTCCAGCTTGGGCACCAGCTCTACCCGCAAGCCAGCCATCATTCTGTGAAAAGCCCTCTGGTCCTCTCGGTTTGCTGCTGATGTGTCTAAGTTGTCAATCAGGAAAACTTTGGTGAAGATAAAGATGACAAGAAGAATTGCTAACAGCACGACTCGCTGCTTTAGCTTCATGTTGACCTCTTTGCCTTCTCCCCGACCCACTCTCTCTCTCACTTCTCAAGGAGAGCAGGTTAGCAAGGAGATTCCATGATTACGCACACTGGTCCATTTCTTCATAGGAGCGCCTCCCACAATTCCTGTAAGCCCAAGTATAAAGCAAAATTAAGTCAGAAATTCTGTCCTTCCAGCCCTGAATGGTTTGCAAGCCTCAAATATATAACTCACCCTTTTACCCTTGCTATTCCTAAAGCCTGAGAAGACCCAGTAATTTCAAATCGACTGGTCTGGGGAAGGACCTCACAAGCAAACACCAGGTACAATGAAAATTTTAAAGCAAATACTCCTGTCTTAAGAGGGTGCAGACCCATCCAGGAGCCATTTGAATGGCTACAAATGCCAAAACACCAAAACAATGGGAAAGAGCACAACAAAAGTAAAACACTAAGATATGTGTAACTCCTTAACTTTCATTTTTACCTTTCAAAATCCATAAAGGATTTCTGAACATCCAAAACCACCAGTATTTGGTAACTTTCCAGTTCTCATCTTTTCTAAATGTAAGTTTTATGACATGTTGTAAATCAGGAACTCCTAAAAATGCCAAAGAGGATACAGAGGAGAGCAGTAACTCCTCCAAATCCAAACCCCCAGCAAGCCTGGATGTGTCATTATCTGTTGCTCACGTAGTTAAACACAACGCCCAGGCACGCATCTCTGCTTGATCAGTCTCCCACTAATTATTTTTCAAAATTAAAATCCCTGTAAAAGAGGGATAATGAAATCTGGACAAATTAAGTAAAGGAAAAACATATCCCTATGCCATCTGGCTATTAGTAGAACATGACCAGAAAACTAATGAAACGTGGTACTATGGCAACATTATGAAGTCTGGACCGGTCGGGCATGTAACAAAGAGATGGGCGCCACAGATATGGACAAGCGCTGCTTCCGGCATGGGGCTGACCACGCTCCGGTCGATCCCCAGCGAACAGATCCCACACACAAGATTTCTGCAAGAACATACAGTGCGGTCTCATTTGCATGCGGACAGGTTGCTTTCCACTCCACGGGGCCATTTAAAAACACGCGCAAGCCTGCCAGCTGGACGCCTACTGACAGCACAGCGCTGGCTAAGACAAATGTGACAAGAAGATAGCAGGGTGTGGCTTCACCCTCCAATTCATCTAACAACTCAAACCATCAATGGAAGAAATCACGCCAATACAAAAGGGCGAACGTCGGGCTGAGACCCTCCCGCCGAAACTGGAGACTGCTCTTCTAGGAACAGCTGGAAACCCCTCCAAACACAGTCGACCAGGGCAACGGCGTGTTCTGAGGGCATCACCTTGCGGTGAGCCTGCCACCAGGCAGTTCATGCTTGGTGATTAACCTCCCCTTTGCGGTTCGTTTTGGTGACGGAGAGGAAAGGGAGAGTCAAATTCAAATTCTAATTCACTCCAGCCACCTGTTTTGTTTCAGCGTCCTTCTCCCAGGGAGCACGTAACACTGTCAGCTGAGGCAAAGGCAATTCAAGTGCATCCAAAATGTAACTGTGATGGTGCGGAGTTTGGTGTGAAACTCAGTAAGATGGTTCTCTGTGATTACGGTGAAGAGCGAGCGCTAGCCTGAGAGCAGATTCCAGAGACCGCTGGTTCCAGCACGACCCACGCACCACACAACTCCTTCCGTGATTCTCCACTCCTCCAGTGATCTGTTCAACGGCACCCGTCTCGGCTGCAGTGACAAAAGGGAACGTGGAAATCTGGCTGTGTCAGCGTCCGCTTCCTCAGTACCTCCAGCCGCAACCACCCACGGACCTGGCACCACTGGCACGAGGGGCAGGCGCAGAGGGGCAAGTGGGGCAGCTGTCCGCCAGGACTGACTCTGGTTAACCCCCAAACTTCCAGGGCCGCTGCTCATTTCATTTGGGCTAAGTTCTTCCCTCGTGCTGTATAAACCTATCATATCTAAACATTCAGCATAAAGGCCACGGATATTGAGGTGTGTTTGTTTTTAATCACTAAAGCAACAGGAAGTTCCAGCAGCTCCAAAATTCAGACCAACCGGTCCCGTTCCACAGTCTTTGTGCGCTTTTAAAATGGGAAATCTCGTTACCTTCTGAATAGGCCTCAGAAGCACCCGTTCAGCAATTCGGGGCCGCAAACAATTCACCCACTCAACTACGAGAGGGGTTTACGTGAAGTGAACGAAGGAAGAGTTCAACTGCTATTTCGCCATTTACCTCTGCAGATTGGGAGTGAGCACGGGGTGCAAGAGGCCAAACAAGTTTCCGTGTTTGTGATCAATCGCCAGCCACATCCTGGCAGAGCAGGAAAGACAGGTGCCCTTCGTTCCCACAGCCACCAACGTAACCTAGTGCTCATCCCCTTCTGCTGAATCACGGAAAGAACTGCGTTCCAGGCCTCCAGGTTCTCCAGCGCAGACCAGATGATGCGCCACAGTCGCCCGCCTCATCACACACTGCTTCTGATTTCCCCACGTTCCTTAGCCAGGCATCAGAGCCGCCCTCTGCATGGGCTTCCGCGGTCTGCTCTGCCAGGCAGCACCGTTCCTCAGTTTCAACTCAGACGGACCATGACCAGGCTCTGCCCTCCCTGCCACGTGTGGGACTGACCTCTGCCCTGTCATTCCTCACACGGGGACTCCCTCAAAAGACCTCTTGCTCTTACCCTTTGTCCCCATTTTCTCCTGTTTAAAGCCTAATCTATCTTTCAAGGGCCATCTCCGAGGCCATTTCCGGCCCCTCTTCACACCCTACAGAAACCTTTGTCCATTAGAGCACGCCTTCACCACACTCTGCCTCATCCAGTATCTTCTGCTACGTAGTTCTCAACTGCCCTCTCCGAAACTTGGCTCCTTGGTGATCTTACCTGTCTTTGCGATCCCTACGGTACCTCGCATAGTAAGGTGGATGCTTTATTCACCTACACTGAACAAACCACTACAAAGATCTTGGGACTGTGGCGTTAATCTCCTTTGACGTTCAGAATCACATGAGTGTGCGGCACTTAATGCAGGCTCTCCTTTATCTGCTTATCCTCTTTGGGCAATCTACTTCTCTAACGACACGACACTCTGCTCGGTTTAGCTGGTAGTTTCAGGGTATTGTTTCTTTTTCTGAAGAAACATGGACAGTTCAGAAAGAGGTTTTCTTTAGCTGGAAAGTTGCCATTCCTTCAGCGCACAGGGTAAGCCAAAGATATTTAAGAAATCGACAATGTAGAGATCATAGTGGAATTTCTACAAAAAAGTCTCTCCTATTCCAGAAAAATGTATGAGATGCAGCATAAGGTATCATACCATCCTCTAGTGATGGCATACTTCTTACTCTTTACGATGCTCCCCTCTACGCCTGCATGCTTGAGAGGGTAGGATACCCAAGACAGGGTTTCCGTGCCGTATTATCTTCTTCTCTTGCTGGAAACAACGGCACACTTACCATACTCTCCGCAAACTGGGTTTCTAAGAAGATACCCCATTTCGAAGGAAATTAAACCAAACTCACTGGATACATTCCAAATTATTCATGAAAACTTCACTTGCATTCCCAGAGGAGTCTGCCTGCTCTATTTTATGCCTTCACCTCCTCTCAGAAATGCTTCCAACAGTGTAACACTGTCCAGTTTATATTATGGTCATTTATTTTAATGGTTCTGTTATGTGGAACAGAGCCTACCTCACAGAACAAACAGACTCAAGGCAATAACATAACTCAAAAAACGTTAAATGTAAAAAAGGCAATGTAAATGGTCGTCTTCACACTAAAAGCTGGCATAAGCTCTTAAATTGGAGTTCTGGAAGGTAGACCTGTATAAGAAATTTTCCTCCTGAACCCTGGTTTCATCTGCAGCTCCATCAGCTAAATGAGGCTTGCTATGGAGGCTCATTTACTTTCATTCTCTCTCTCTCTCTCTCTCTCTCTCTCACACACACTCTCTCTCTCTCTCTCACACACACACACACACACACACACACACACACCATCCTACATATGTGACAAGTGTTTTATAAGGACAAACTCAGGACTATTAAGTTGCTTGGGGGAGAAGAGATACAGATTCTGCAGAAAATGCAGAAAAAAAGGGAGGTCTTAGTATGAAGTCTTCCACTTAAGAATCTAGCTGATGTCTGGAGGGACATATGCAGAAAAACATGGCAGTGCACAGGTCTAACTCATGGAGTGATAACATTCAATTTATGCAGCTGCTGAGGAACCTGTGAACACCCGGCCCCTCACTTCCTACTTTAGGAGGAACTCCCACAAGCCACCAGTGACGTTCCAAGTCTCACTGGCATCTGTGCACCCTAGAATCTCCCTCGGATCAACTGACATCCTTACACTATTTCTCCTCAAGTCATGGAGAAGAAATCCCAACCTTTGTGCAGAGTAACTAAAAGTGAAAGTTTCAGTAAGAACTTTTTCTTATCTTTTCAATTCAATGGTCAAATAACATTCTTTCCACATAAATGGAATGTAACATGCCTGTGAGTATAAAGTGCTCACAATGTTCAGTATGAACATTTCATGCAGAAGGCTATTAACAAAGGAGATTCCAGGCAAAGTAGGAAGAATTTATTATATACCTTATAATCATATGTACTCACATAACCTCCCACCCTTGATCCTGAGTAGGACTTACAGGGACCATTTTATGAACTTCTTTAGTAACTGCGGGTTTCAGCAAAGCTCTGAAGGTCTGGTGGGGATAAGAAGAGGTAAGGCCTGAATCTACTTAGGAGTTTTTGGTTGATTATCTACAAAGACAGACACCAACAATTCCTCCCATCACGAAGTAGAATCTATTTTTTCTCCTCCCGGAACCTGGGCTGGCTCTGTAACTTGCTTTGGCCAACAGAATGCAATGGAATGACTGTGTGCCAGGTCTGGGCCCAGCCCTTAAAAGACCTGGCAGCTTCTGATTGGGACCCAGCCACCATGCAAAGAAGCTTGGGCTAGACTACTGAATGAGGAGGGACTGAGATGGAGAGGGGCCTGGCCAGCACCTACCCATTCTGGCCACCTCAGCTCAAGTGCCCGACACAGAAGTGAAGCCACCCCAGTTCTAATAGAGGTCCCAGTCAAATGGGGTCACACGTGTGATCCCAGTCTAGAAACCATTTGGGCAGAACAACCAACCAGCTGAGCCCAGCTGACTTACACAATGGTGAGAAAGAACAAATCACTATTTTAAAAACCACTAAATTTTGGGGTGGTTTGTAAAATACGACATTTTCGCATATAGTCTGCCCTTATCAACTATTTTGGAGACATTAAAAATACTGAGGGAGAAGACACAGAAATAAATCATGTGACTAAAAACAATTCTCTCAGGAAGAAGGGAAACATTAAATTAACCATTAAATATAAACACTGGAATAATCAATTGTTAGGTCATATTTGTAAATAATTACTAATGCCTTCCACAGAGCAGTAAACTCACTGTGAAATGAAATGTTACACACCATTTCTGTCTTCATGGTAGACACTTAGGAAGATAGAGAATTAAGGTCCCTTTAAGGTAGCACAAGAAAAAACGGACTCTGAACTGGATCATTTACTAAAATCCATTTACATACTTTAGAACAATGGAGACTAACTAACCTCACACCCTCACACAACTACACATGCCCAGTTTATACAACCTGCCATTCATACTTCAGCCAAAGCCTAAATAATAGCAAAAATCACAACCTTTCAGTACAAAAAGTATTAGAAACACACACACTTTCACCCTGAGCTAAGTCTGATATAATGTCCTTTTGTTTTTTAATGGGTAGCGGCATCAGAGCATTGGGCTACATTATTATTACCCGCCCCCTAGAAATAAATGCAGTTTCTCCTGCTGGTTACTGGCAATTCTGAGGAAAATCAAGAGCATTCAAAAATTGTCCCACCTAGCACTGTGTGCTTCCTTCTTTCCAGCAAGTCAAAACCACCAATACCAAAGAGCATCACATGTTTATTACCCGGCTAAATCCTGAGTATCCCCCAGGAAACCAGCCCATTCTTGCATTGCCATGCACTGCCTACCACGAGAGCATACTCTTCTTTTTCACCTTCAAATAGCAGTCTTCCACGAAACCAAAAATATCGAACAATATTAATCAGTATCTACATCTAGTTTTCCTTTTCCTGCTAATTCTCTGCTTAAGAAATAGCTTCTTAAAGACAAATACCCTATGATTTCACTTGGATGTGGAATTTAAGAAACAAAACAAAACAAAACAAATGAATGGGGAGGGGGGACAAAAAACCCAGACTCTTAACTATAAAGAACAAACTGGTGGTTAACAGAGGGGAGGCGGGTGGGGGTGGGTGGGTGACACAGGTGATGGGGATTAGGAGTCCTTATCCTAAGGAGCACTGAGTAATGTATAGAATTGTTGAATCACTATATTTTATACCTGAAACTAATATAACACTGTGTTAACTACACTGGAATTAAAATAAAATAAAATAGGAAATAGCTGCTTATTCTAAATGTAAACTCTTTTGAGGCAGAATGGTTAAGAGTTTGTGCTCCGGATTCCGACCACCTGCTTTACCACCTACTGTGGCTCTTGGGAAAGCGATTTAATGCCTAACCTCCCTGGGCCTCAGTTTTTTCATATGATTTCAGTGAAGTAAGAACACTATTGCCTAACTCACAGAGTTGCTAAAAATGAACATTACCACATTCACTGTGTTAAAGTTAGTGCCTGGGCAACCCATAGTGATCACTTGTTAGTCATTACTATCAGATCAAAAACCCAAAGATGACCTCCTGAAAGGAGAAAGAATGACAAAGAAAATAATCCTCAATGATTGTATTGTCTTCTGAGCCAAATCCTTTCCTAAATTTGAAGAGCAGTGAAGACTATAAGCAAGTAGGTATCTTCAAAGTGGGTACCATGTGAAGTAGAAGACTGGAAGGCCATGTCACTAACTGGACCCACCTATTTCTCTTCTCTACAAAGTTCACATCTACCACGTTCAACAATGGGAAGCATTAAGTGATTCTATTCTACAAAAAAGGTGGAAATAAAATGCCTTCACAATCCTTTTTTTAAAAAAAAAATTTTTTTTTAATGTTTTATTTATTTTTGAGAGAGGGAGAGACAGAGCACGAACAGGGGAGGGTCAGAGAGAGGGAGACACAGAATCTGAAACAGGCTCCAGGCTCTGAGCTGTCAGCACAGAGCCCGATGCGGGGCTTGAACTCACGGACCTCGAGATCATGACCTGAGCCAAAGTCGGCCGCTTAACCGACTGAGCCACCCAGGCACCCCTTCACAATCCTTTTTAATTTGGAAAATTAGCTCTCTGTTTTAAAGACGATAGCTTTGGGGGCACCGGGTGGCTCAGCCAGTTGAGCATGTGACTCTTAATTTTGGCTCAGGTCGTGATCCCAGGGCCATGGGATTGAGCCCTGTGTCAGGCTCAATGCTGAGCATGGAGCCTGCTTAAGATTCTCTCTTTCTCCTCCTTCTACCCTTCTCCCCTACTCATGCCCTCTCTCTAAAAATTAAGGGGAGCCTAGGTGGCTCAGTTGGTTAAGCATAAAACTCGATTTTGGCTCAGGTCATGATCTCACAGTTCAGGAGTTCAAGCCCCGTGTTGGGCCCTTTGCTGTGTCAGCATGAAGCCTGCTTGGAATTCTCTCTCCCTCTCTCTCTACCCCTTCCCCACTTACGCGCTCTCCCTCTCTCAAAATAAATAAATGAACTTAAAAAAAAAAGGATGATAGTTTTACATGTCCTAAAGCTCTTAAGATAGGCCTTAAGAGTAACTTAAAAGCTATAGGTATAGAAAATCCAATTCCCACATAGTCCAAATTACTCTGAGTATTACTTTTCCCCCCACTGTTCTCACTTCAACATTTGTTCAGATCTGTAAACTCACAATCCCTTACATGATTGTGTCCCATGAAGGAAGGTAACTAAAATGATCACTAGGCGTTAAGGAAATGTTAAGGTAGCCTTTCTTCTGGGCTGTAAGAGCAAAAATGAAATAGGCAATAGAGAGTGTTTGTGCCCTCCGGAAAAAAATTCAATTCCTGCAAACCTGTGCCATTTAAACCTTGATCTAGGGCAACTCTTTAACCCTATTCCTTGAAAAAGGAAAAGAAAAAAATCTTTAGCTCATAATGCTAGTGAGGTTTGTTCCAAAAAACCAACTCAGGCAGTGTTCCCTGATCCAGAAACTCTGGAAATGCCTGAGAATTTGCATTCTGTTTCAAGTGGGCCAGGTAAAATGAAACTTCCCAAGTTCTAGGTATTTATTTCACTGCTCAATTGTCAGTATATAACCACCATTGAAAGCTATATTATAGAATGTAATTCCCAGAATAGTGTGGAAATATGGAATTTCAAAGAATATAATATTATCCTTCAGATTTTCCTGTTTTCCGTCTATATTGCTCCATTCACTACAGTTCTGGAAAGGTATATTAGCTTTATGCAACAATAACACCTCACATTATTAACCTTACGCTCTGGGTGTGTCAAGCTGGTGGGCCACAGATCACTCTAGAAACAGCAGAACCCCAAGGAGGTCTGGGCTGAATTGAGGCTGAGTGGCTCCAGGCACGATCCCTTTGTTAAAATATGAATATAAACACACACACACATTTTTGGGCATGCCTATCTCCTCTCCTATTCTGTGAGCTCCTCAAGGAAAGGGGATGTATTTTACTCTTTGTACTTCCCCATAAGCTGGCACAGTGCAGGGTGCGGGAGAGCCACTCAATAGATGCCCACCAAATAAAAGGAGTGAAGAACAAGGGAGGGAAACCTGCATGGTTATAAAAATGTCTTCAGCTCCTTGGTCTAAAGATGGCCTCTTTTACAGACACAGAGAAACTAGGTCCTGTGATGAATTCAGATACATAGCACAGTAAAACAATGCAGAAATATCACATATGTATACGTATATGTATTATGCACCCAATTTTAAATTGTTGCCGCCCTGTGCCCTACTTCCACCTTTCAAGGCCACTGCTACTGCCAAGCCTGTTTCTGCCATTGGCTGGGACTGGGAACAAAGGCGATCTGCAAATGCTAAGAGGAAGACTGGAGATGGCCGAAGACACTGCCCGAGAATGACACCAGACAGGGCTGGCGCCCGATCTTCAGGTGTCACTGGCGATGCTTTCCGAAATGAGAACCACCGCTGGTACCTTCCTATCATTTTCTCTTTTCTGCCGAAGAACTACACAAACATAAATGCACCTCAACAGGGTGTACGTCTGTTATCTAAACCAAGGGTAAGAAACGAGGTGTCCACAAAAGGTGTTTGGGCAGCCAAATCATGGTTCCAAAGTCCATCCACTAACGGAGAGGCGCGGCAGACCCTCGCAAAGCCCACCTGGCTGCTTCATGTCCCATCGGGAAGCAGAGTTACCGGGGCTGCTACTCCGCAGAAGACCAGAAGCCGCTAATGTAAAAGAGGGCGGCAGGGACACGAACAACAGCAAAAGCACGACTTCCCCCCTGTGAAAGAAGAGGCAGGCTATTAAAGGCAGGGTCAGGAATTCAAAAAGCAGAGGACGGCAAACATACGTATCTCAATCGCTTCGAAGCCCGGCTCCATCACGGTCAGTAACGGATGCCAGTACCACAACCTCAAGTCAATAAAAGAAACACGAAACTATACTGTTTAAAAAGCAAACAAAGCACAGAACACATTATAAAAATTTCCCCACAGTAAGTAGAAAACAAGAATCTTCACAGATAAGACTTATTCCCTAAACAAATAAGATAAGGGAGGCACTGCTATGTACATACGGCAGAAAGCCTTGGAGAGAATGGTATGACGGACTCACCCCTGTACTTGGTTCTGTTACACGTTCCTAATTTCATAGGCCCTCACCTCCTTTTATCACGTACCCAAATTAGTATCCTCCCCTCCACTGGACTGTCACCTTGCCAGAAAGGACAGACCTCTAGACACACACCAAAGCTATCTCTTTTCTGCATCAGGCTCCACTTCTTATCTCACACTGGGATGACACCTGCACCCCCAAGACTCATCAAGCCGGGTGCTAGGCCTCTCTTTCCTCTTTTGCTTTTGGGTAGGAAAGACAAAATCACAAGTCAGATCTCTGCATTATATTCTCTCCTAGAGGCCTCTAGCAGTCTGGCTGACATCGGAAGCTGGTCAGAAGCTGCCTTCAGTTGCAAAGTAAGGTCTTCCATTCCCCCAGGTCTGTGCTAATCAATTCACTAGTCCTTAGGGGTCACAGAGGCAGCTCAAGGAAGGAAAAGAGGGAGAAATAATATAGGTTTGGAATAAGGAGCTGCTGGAGAAGCACTTCCGGGAGGGACAGCTCTCCTTTCCCGTGACCCTCTGTAAGGGAGGAGAAGGACAGGACAATCAGGATCAACGATAATGGTGAGGCCATCACCAAGAGCTCCAGTTCTTCAATTAAAGCAAAAATACTGACTACCAATCCAACTGCTCAGTTAGTCTAGCCAGAGAAGGCTGCAGGAGCAAGTCTGCGAAGCTGCACCTGACCGGGGCACCAACGGCTGCCCGGAGGCCGCAGGTGGCTAGAACAGCATACAATCACAGAATCAAATCTCAAGGCCGCTCCAGCAAGTAACACCCTGTACAGATACCCATCTTCACGGCAATTTTCAACAGTAATCTGAAACACGCTCTCTTGTCTTTCCCTTAACAAAAACAGGAACTCAACAATTTATACACTAGAGTATTTCCCCTTCCTTCATACTGTTTGCCATTCATTCGTTCAACCACCAAATATTTCTTGCACATCTACTGGGCGCTGTTAGGTGCAGAGAGAAAAGTATGCCAATTATCATCACTATTACGACAAACTGTAGTGCCTCATTGTAACTATACTTCCTACCTCAATCTACAAAACCACATGGCACTTAGTCCCCGGGTGACCAGACATCAGCTTCAGAAGGCTGTCTCCTTTTTATTGTTTGCAACTGTGGCCACAAAATACAAAGAGCAGCCTCTGCTTCTATTATGAGACTGCACCAATCATCAAGAGACAACCACTGTGGCTGCTATTTTTAAAAGTTATCAGTTCAAGAGCTGCAGTATCTGACTTCAGGGTTTACACCATGGAAATGATGGTCACACCAAGTGTGGGAAGTTCAAGTCTGCCCTGCAAACAAACAAACGAACAATTTCATTTAGAAATTCAATATTCAAAAAAGATAAACAGAAGAAGCTTTAAGAGCATGTGAGAGAGCTGGATTCTACAGATGGAAATCAAGAGAATGGACTAAAAGTCAAAGAACTAGGAACTCAACATCAAATAATGAGAAGACATCTAAGATTAGATGATAGAAACAGTGATGTTTGTTCCCTAATTCAGAGTAACCAGAAAGAAAAGCAGGACATGTGTTTTCAAGCTTTCGCTCTTTAACCCAATAGTAGCTATTTTCCTACTAGGTTCAGAGAAACAACAGAACAAATCAATGACACATTTTCACAAGGCACACTGAAAGAGAAGCTGTGAGCTCCGAGATTTCCTGATCATCTTTTGCCATGACCATTCTATCACCACACTTTATCGTGAGCGAGGTTGAGAATCTGAATTACTTGCTTGTGCTTTTTTATTCTCCTCTGATAAGCACTTTGAAATCTGGAAACCCTTCCTGTTGACTGATTCCATTGTATGGTTCCAGGGATCAAAGTCCAACAACTTCCTAAACTTCAGAAAAGTTATCAATTTAACACAGAACATTAATTTCAAATCTACCTTAGGCTGGCTCTGAGTCTAGGCAAATAATTTAGCATTTTTAACACCTGTACCTCAGTTTCCCAAAGACATGTCTTGCTGATAAATAATATATGTGGAAGTGCTCTAAGGCTTAGCTCAAAGGTTCTGCGTAAACTCAAGGATTATAAGTACACTGAGGTCTCTAACTCAATTTTTAAAAGCAACCCCAATGAAATTTATGCATTAATTTATAACACGATAGGAAATATCAATCTTAATCACCCGATTCATGTATAAACGTATAAAGTCCTACAATTTAAAAGCTAAAAGATCCCACATTCCTCTTCCCCTTTCAAGGTGAGAAATCAAATCTCCACAGGGAAACTGGGTGGAGAGGATACTGATACCTGGCCCTACCTAGCCTCAAAGTCGCAGTATCAAGCATCTCTAATTTTCCTAAATTACATACTCCTCACCCATCCAAGTGATAATATAGCCATTTAAAGGATTAAAATTCTATAACGACCAATCATGCCCTGTCGTCTCCACTTTCCCTCCAACATCCTTCCACCCCTTCTCTTCCTACCTGAAGACTTGCAGGCAACAGAAGCCTGCTTAGAACGAAACTCTTTTATCAGATCCCACAATCAAGGGCGCAGCTTGACAACTGCTCACATCCATCAAGGCAACGTTTCGGTTCGCTTCTAATCGCGGGGCCCACACACCCGGAAATGAAATCTCAAGCGCAACCCACTTTGGACTACCGTATCATTTCCTTAAGTTGTGCCCGAGTGCGAGTGCGGGGTGCACGATCCCGAGAGACCGCGGAGCCCGGGCACGGTTACCCTGCCTCCCGCCTCGGGCCTGGTGGTCACTTGCGCTTCTCGGCCACGAGGTGGGCCCGCGGGCGCGCGATCCTCCCCGGGCCGCCGCAACGGGCGCTCGGCGGGACGCGAGGGCGGCACTGGGACCAGTCTCCTCTAGGGACCGCGCCGGGGCGCGAGGGGTGGTCATTAGAAAGACCCCCGGCGGCCCCAGGTAAGGCCGCGCCTCAGGCGGGCCGAGCGGGCGCTCCTCCAGCCGCGCCCGCCCGCAGGAGTCTGCCGGGGGGGGGGGGGGGGCCCAGCAAGGCGGGGCGCGCGGCCCGGGTCGGTCTCCAAGGCAGCAGTGGGGCCAGATCCGGGACCCGCCAGCGGTCGCCCGGGGACCGCTCCGGGTACCGGCGCCCGGCCCCTCGGGGAGGCGCCCCGCCCCCAAGC
>NW_024412426.1:14476443-14588213 GCF_014898765.1 Herpailurus yagouaroundi
CATGGCCGCCCGCGCGGTGCGGTGCGGCCCGGCCACCCCCGCCGCCCCCCGGGCGGGGCAGCCCCACGCCGCGCTCCCCGCCCCCCGCCCGCCCCCCCCCCCCCCCCCCCCCCCCGCCTCCGCGGCCCCCGACTGTTGGTACCGTCCTAGCGTAACGCCTTCCCCGCGACCAATCCAAGGGCTCACTCTGAGAGGCCCCGCCCCCGCCCTCCAGTGGGCGGGCCTACCGGGCTCCCTCCGGACGGCCCCCCTTAACCCTTCCCTTCCCGGGTCGGCCCCGCTTAACTCCCTCGGCGCCGCCTCCCCTCTGTCCTCCGCCTCCCTACCGCCCGCCCCACTTGCAGAAACTGACCTCGAACTTCTCTCTTGCCTTCTCTTTTTTCTTTCCTGATTTTCACAAGCAGGTAGGAGGCCAGGCAGTGGGACTGGAGAGTTGGGGTCCTTTAGGTCCACTTCTACTTATGAGAAGCAATTTCCCTACGCCTTTTGCCCATTTGATTTGCCTCGACTGATGCTTCTATCTTAAGTGTATCCCCCTCGCCCAAAAGAGGCCAACCTTCCTACATCGAGCGCCAGTTGCTCTTCCTTGGGACCAGAGCAACTCCCCCTGCTACATTTAGTAGCATTTAGCAAAACTGTGCTTAGTTTACTGTGGTACTATTTGTTTAACGTCTATCTCCTGCAGTGGACTGCAGGCGCCATGAGGGCAGAACAGTGGCGTCCTGTTTTCCAATACCCGACACCCAGTAGACTGCCTGTAAATGGTTTGCATGAAAGACTCTCCCTCCCCTTAAGTTGCTTCTTTTCCATGGATTGCGTGCAGATCATCTGTTGTATAATGCACCATTTCATTTATTCAGCATAGACTGAGCTTGGACTTAGTGTATGTCCAAGGCACGTTGTGTATATAAGGCACGTTGATTTGCGGGATAAGATGTGTGAGATGGGGAAAGACTGAGCCGATGCTTTGTTCAGGCTGTATAGTTCATTCAAGCAGTAGGATGCAGTGGAAAGAAAGAACTTACTGACTGTGTGACATTGGGCGTGCCAATATCTAGAAAATGTCCTTATCTGGAAAATGGGAGTTAATCAAGGTACCTTATTTCACAAGATTGTTGTGAGGACCAAATTAGTAAAAGTGTGGGGAAAGTGCTTTCACATTATTGTACAATGGTAATGATTATTCGTGTATTTACTGAGCACTTGCCATCAGGAGAGCCTGAAGAAATAATGATGCCGGACACCAACCCCAGACAATCTAGTGAGGGAGGCAGAAAACAATCACTGCAAGAAGGAACACACTGTCAAATACAGAAGGAGTTGTGTCAGCTTTTTACTGGATGTAGTCGAAAGGGCTTGGGGTCGTTTTTCTGACCACGGGATACATCATTCTTAGGAAAATGAGCTGGATAGATAGAGGGGTCTACTTAATTTCTCTGACATCCATCTGCCTGCAATTGGCTAATCTTGAACTTTGTTTACTACATCAGGAGACCATTAAACAAAAGGGCAAAGCAACAGTTCCTCTAAGATACTTTACCCCAAAGGACTTTCCTTTCGTGCCTAGAACTCTGACAAAGATAGTGAGGGTAGATTGTCCGTCACTGCTCAGGAGAGCACATCCTGTAGCTTCAGTTTCATGCTGATCCCTTCTGTCATTAAGGACATTCACAAGGGGGGTGGGGTTCATGGCCTCTCTAGGCAATCCACTCCAGTGTTTAATTTCACATCCATCAGATCCTTCCATCCACCCCGTATGCTGCAGGACAGACACGCTTTCTCTAATTCTGTTTTCAGAGATGAGAAGCCAGGGGTTCAGGGCCTTCATACTTTCAGACAGCAAAATTGTCCCCCCCCCCCCCGGCCGCCCCATCTTCCCCTCGCTAGACCACATTATTCAGGCTCTTTGTGACTGTATGCACAGCACCAGCACAGTCCTGATACAGCACGATGTTAGTATCTGCCCTCTTCTTCCTGCAGTGCGCCTTGCTTCCCACCCAATCAACAGTCAATATATTCTAGGTACTGTGGGGGATGCAGTCATTTAAGAAGGGGATTCTGCCTTCAAAGAGTTTACATGACTAGCACACAGGAAGCAGCTGCAAGAGATACGGAGGACTTAAATTATGCAGCACAGAGTCTGTGATCACTGAAAGAATCAGGGTCCAGGAAGATAGTGTGGGCCGGTATTGCCAGCGAAGGAGGATTAAAGTGAGCAAAATATGGGTGGGAGAAGAGACGGACGATATGAACCAAAGTTAGGTACTGCCGTGTGCACTCAACGACAGACGTCCTCAGCCAATGATACACGGTGGGAGACTTCCGTCCGTCCTTCGGTGAATGTCTACCAAGTACCACGTGCTGAGCTAGACCCAGCTCATGCAAAGGCCAAAGAAAGCCTGGTTCTCATGCTTGAGAAGCTGATAGTCTAGTATCGAGAAATAGAACGGAAAGTCAGGCAGAACCCCCATAGGAAGGTCTGAGTCCTTTGCCAAAGCTTCTGTGATGCTTCTTTCAGAACTCATGTGATGTCGTTCTAGGCATCCCTGTCTAATCTCCCCCTTTGCCTCTCTCTTCCCTGTCCCCAAACTGCAAGGCCCTTAAAGACACAGACTGACTTTATTTCATCTTTCTTTCCATCTGTGGAGAGCCTCCCGGAGAGTACTTTCTCTGCATTGACGTGTTGAAGTGCATCGAGGTTAAATCAGAGAACAAATTTGGCCGTCCCCTCTAGCCAGGGACAGTGCCCATATGTCCTCAGTGGAGGAGTCTTTAGTAGCACAGTGCAGCATCCCCCAGTGGCTTGTCCACGGCCTGCAGAATTCAATAGCAACTCCTCTGCTTGGCATTTCCAGGCCCAGTCCACCTTACTGGGCCCATTTTCTGCTAATGTCTTACCTTCTACCCTAAATGATTCACTTGCTCTGAGGACATCCCCTTTTCTGCACCCCTGGTTGTGATCATACAGATTCTTCCTCTGGGACTCCCACCTTGCCCCATCCCCCTCTCTACTTGTGAAACTGTTGTGTATCTCCCAAATACCATTTGCTCATGAAGCCTTTCCTGACCTCTGCAGCTGTGCATGTACTCCTGGGCCTCGAAGACTCAGAACTTTCTACCTCCTTTGCAGTATGGTTTGCAGTGATCTCTTTGGGGATATGTCTGACTCCTTCCGCTGGCTTGTAAACCCTTCATGGTCAAGGACAGTGTTCTATTCACATCTGTATCTTCCTTAGTGCTAATACTGTGCCTGGCCCATGGTGAACACTCAACACTTGAAAGAGAAGTTTTAGAACAGGTCCTGTAGGCATGAGAAATCAGAGATCTCTTTCTTGGCCTCCTCATCATTGTGTTTTCCTTTACCTGTTTCAGAATTTCCAGGTGCTTGCCAATTTGCCAAGCCCCAGGACTCAAATAACAGTCCAGCAATTCGAAGGTATAAGGGGAGGATTGTCTTACGGTGACTGTATACACCAGCTCCAGCAGAACACACATGCTCGCTCGCTGTCTCTCCTTTTAAGAGAATACACCCACAATGATGGATCGATCCTACTGAAACTAATTAAGTTATTTCTACATCAAGAAACTTGAAGGGAGCTGGAGGAGAGCTCTCGCTGTTCCAAGGTGCTGGGAGCCAGGGAGAGGGAGATGAAAGGATTATTGAGTGAAGGAGCATAGGTGTCCCTGCCAGGGGCAGGGGCAGGAACTCTGCCGCCGCTGCCTCCGTCTCCAGGCAGGATTGTTCTTTGCATGGGGCTCTCTGCCGACCTGCCGCTTCTGCATTTCTTTCCCGGCTGGGCAAACTCCTTTCTCTCATTTAGCCACTGGCTCTCCACAGCTGCTCCTAGTAGCTCACACCCCTTGCTCCCAGCACTGGGAATGCCCACTTCACCCCCCTCGTGGCACATGTGGCAATGCCATCTGAACAAAACTTGCAAGTCCCAGGGACAGCATTATAAACCGCACACAGCACCCACTCAGCCTCTCTGCCAAGGAATTGTCCGGGATGCATGTATCTGAAAGTGATGGAAATCTTTCAGTTATTTCTTTCCATTCTCATTTTTTTTTTTAAAGCAGCTTTATGGAGATATAACTTACATACCATAAAACTCACCTGTTTACTTTGTACAATTCAGTGGTTTTCAGTATATTTACAGAGTTGAACAGTTATCACCATAGTCTAATTTTAGAGCATTTTCATCACCCCCAAAAGTAATATGGTCTATTTTCTCTCTTATTCTGAAAATATGTTTGTCTATTTGTTTCATTTTGGGTTTTTTTTTTTTTTCATTTGCTTATTACAGGCAAAAAGAAAAATACCTCAAGGGGACAGTGAACTCCTAGAATTACTAAGAATGCCAAGGAGTTATAGCTCTCAAAGCTGCATTTCACTTAACTTCCACGGATGGCTGTAGTCGTTTAATTAGCCACTCCAAGTTGTACACTTTGTTGTGGTATATCCTCCGGAGTGAATGGCCAGGGCCACGTCTTTGCACATTTTCCAGTTTGTTGTGCCTTTCTCTGATGCCAGTGGGCTCTCCAGCGGTTCTAGCAGAGACAATGTTGCAAATTCCAGATTGCTAATTCCCACAAGGCAGTCATTGTGTAATAAACTCAGGATGGTACCACATGCACATGGGTATTTAATACACATTTTTTTTTTCTTTTTGCCGTGATGGAAGCTCTTTAGTTTTTATTAGCTCAATTTAACGCATGAAGTAATTGCATTGATTACTGCATGTGGTAATTGCAGCCACCTGGAAGTTCTGGGGTCCTTAAATTCGGCTCCCCTCCCCCACAGGTAATGTGCAAGAAGTTAAGCGGAAGGCTCTCTGAGCCTCTCTCACGACTGATCCAGGGGTGTGCTCTGACTGCACAGGGACTTTCAAAATATCCCTACGCCTGCCCCACCTCCTCGAAGACTTGAGTTTAATTGTCTAACGGGGAAGGCCTCGCAAGGATATTTTTTCTTAAATATCCTTGCTCTTAAAATATTTTTTATTTATTTTCGAGGGGCGCCTGGGTGGCGCAGTCGGTTAAGCGTCCGACTTCAGCCAGGTCACGATCTCGCTGTCCGTGAGTTCGAGCCCCGCGTCGGGCTCTGGGCTGATGGCTCAGAGCCTGGAGCCTGTTTCTGATTCTGTGTCTCCCTCTCTCTCTCTGCCCCTCCCCCGTTCATGCTCTGTCTCTCTCTGTCCCAAAAATAAATAAACGTTGAAAAAAAAATATTTTTTATTTATTTTCGAGAGAGATAGTGCAAGCTGGGGAGGGGCAGAGAGAGAGAGAGAGTGGGAGTCAGAGAATCTCAAGAAGACTCCACGCTGTCAGCGCAGATCCTGACCCGGGGCTGGAATCCACGAACCATGAGACCGTGACCTGTGCCGTGAGACGATGACCTGAGCCAAAATCAAGAGTTGGGCGCTTAACCAACCGAGCCCCCCGGGTGCCCTTAGCAAGGTTTTTTGTTTTTTTTAACAAAGCTCCCGGCTTATTTTAATTTGCAACCCAGGCTGAGAACCACTCCTCTCCTAGTGACTAAGCCAGGATCGTGTTGAACCGTGTGTAATTGCCATCTTAGTAAGGCAAAAAGAGTTGAATATTGGCAATTTCATGTGATTCGATATAATATTCAGGTAATTCGTTTTTACTTTTATTTTTTTAAGTTTATTTATTTATTTTGAGAGAGAAAGAGAGAGAGAGAGAACATGCAAGGGACAGGGAGAGAGAGAGAGAGAGAGAGAGAGAGAGAGAGAATGAATCCCAAGCAGGCTCTGCACTGTCAAGAAGGAACCTGATGTGGGGCTTGAACCCACAAACTGTGAGATCATGACCTGAGCTGAAATCAAGAGTCAGGCGCTTAACTGACTGAGCCACCCAGGCGCTCCAACTGGTTTTTATTTTTGAGTGGGAGGAAAGATTGGTCTTTTGGAAGGTATTCCACAGGAAACCAGTCATTTCTCTACAAACCCCTGATCTGCAGCGCATGAGGGTGAGAAAGGTGTGGCAGGGAAGCCAATGACCTCTGTGATCAAGGTGCTGCATCTGGGTGGACTAGACCCTCTGCATCTCTTCTTCCAGTGCAGCTGAAGCATTCAGAAGCCCATGGCTGCTGTGCAAGGAGGGAAAAGAGCAGGGCTGGCCAAGGGTGAGACAAGCAGAAGTGTTGAGGGAACGTGACAAGGAGAGCATCTGGTCCCTCCTTCAAAGGCATTTACGGTTAAGAACATATACAGTTTAAATACAGGGCGGGCCAAATGAAACGCTTGGATAAAGAAAATCTGGTGCTCAGGCCTGCAGCTTGTGACCCTGACCTAGAAGACAGATGTTCATGGCACAGAGAGGTGGCTCAGAACAGGGGAGGACAAGACATGTGACACAGTAGAACTAGGAACCCAGGGAGAAAGGAGCCAGCACCAGCCATCCATGTTGTATATAGATCACTGATTCGTATTGATGAATAGAATTCCTTTGGGAGACCACGTCATGATTTATTTGTCCATTTCTACTCTCAATAGACGTGTGAGTAGTTTCCAGGTCTGGGCTGTCACAGATAGCGTTGCATTCCTCTGCCATGACGGATGTTTGGGTTTACCTAGGGAGTGGAGGTGCTAGGTCATGGGGGATGCTTGCGTTCAGCATTAGTAGAAAGTGCCAGTTTCCCAAAACGTGGAACCAGTTTACACCTATGTCAGCAGTGCATGAGTGGCGGCATAGCTCCACATTCTTGCCCCCTGAGTGCTTTCTGGGCCACTGAAGTAACCAAACCTGGAACTGTCTACTTCCAACTTAAGTGTTTAAGCGACGACTGGTCAGAGTTTCTGTTACGTGCAGCCCAGAGCTTCCGAAGGCACTCTACAAGGGCAAGTCAGGGTGCTAAGCTCTGAAAGGCATCTTTCCTTTAAAGGCCAACCATTTTCTGGCGTGTGGGTCCCCCACCACCACTGGAGCAGAGCCTTTGTCTCTCCATAGGGAGCAGTGCGTAGGTTCCCTCATTGTCGTTACCGGTTCCACCACTTGTCTAGGCCTTCCTCATTTGTGTCCTAAACTCTGCTAGTGGGTGTTCTCCTCTGAGTCTCTCCCACTCCAGTCCATCCTTCCTACACATGCAGTAGACTTCTGAGGTCTTCTGGATAATCTGGAAACAACTGAAATTATTTTCTTCGATATCCCATTTGGCTGCCCAAGAATATACCGAATGGCTTCTTTGCTAACAGCCAACTTACCACCCAGCCTAGCAACTAATCGTTAACTGAGAACTCCTGTTGTTTGCCAAGCCTGGGGCTAAGAGCACCACACGTTATCTCATTTTATTCTCACAACGATCTCAAGAAGATCTTTGTGCCAGTTTCAATGGATGGCCTCTCAGCTCCAAGCCACCCTTCATTGCCTGCTCTGGGAAACACAGACTGGACCTTTTAAAGATTTTTCTTTTGCTGGTGGCACACTGTCGAGCCTCGTCAGTAGAGAGCGCCAGCGAGGCACCTCAAGGGGGCAGGGCTTTCCTTCCCGGTGCTGGTGTGCCCCATTCAGATGGCCAGACTCCCGTAGAGCAGCGGGGTCAGCCGCTTCACCCAGCGTGGCTCCTGGTGGTCCCTGCATAAATGACAGCATCCTAGAGGGTGGGTTTTGAGCAAGTTAAGAGATTTCTAGCAAGTCCTCCATTGTAGCACCGCCACGACTTCTTTGCTGCTACCTCATGAGCCACAGCAACACCCCAGCAGTAGAGTCTGGATCTCAGCCCTGGGGGAGGAGGGGCTTCCCTGGTGCTCTGGCTCAGCTGGACAGGGTGGTGGCTAGTCTTCTTGTACTCTTGTATTCTGTAGAGTTCTGTTCACATTTTCCTAGCCAATCCCTCCTCACTCCAACCCACTGTCACAGTTCATAATTCTTCATGTTAAACTTTCTCTGCTCAAATCCCTGTCTAGTTTCTACCCCTGATTGGACCCTGATGGATATATCCCCTCTCTGATTGCACTTCTGGGTTGGTTGGTTTGTTTTGGAGTTAATGATATATAGTTTTTCATTTTCTTTGGTTTTATCTACTATTATTATTTCAATCCAAACATCTCAGCCAGTATACTCAATCTCCTCGTTGTAAACACAAACATGTTGGTTATTCTAAATTTCATCTTCGTTAAGAAATCTTTCCTTAGAATTCTCTTCCTCATTCCCACACCACCTTTCGCCCTTTTTATCTGGTCTATCTGCAACATCATGTTGGGAATCTCCCATCTCCCTGGACCTGTGTGTGGATCACTCAGCCACATGCTTCCAAATTTTGTCATTTTGTCTGTTTCTTCCTCTCTGTCTTTGCGGGTATATGTCTTTCAAAACACCCACTGAGGCCCATGTTTATGTTTCTTTTGTCTTGCTTTAAAGCAGATTTTCATTTTACTTGCTATCTTTCGTACAGAGTTTATGTTTGTTAATATCACTGCTAAGGTTCTAATAAAGAGCTTATTTTATTCAGGAAAAAATCCTTTCAGTTGTTATTGTAATAGGGCTGGGGGGGAAACCAAACAAGCACACACGTGTTTATTGTGTCATCTTTCCCCAGACTCCTTGCAGATATTCTTTTGAAGTCTGTTTTTTATTTTGAACTCCACAATGCATCAAGAGTAGCTTCCCACATTATTACATATTGTTTTCTACAGCATTTCCTTAAGCTACTACAATATTTTAAAAGATCTTTGGTATTCCCCACTGAGGATATGCTGTAATTTATTTAGCAGACTCCCCCGCTGTGGGATATTTAGGCTGTTTGCATTTGTGGCCAAGAAATTTTGAAAAGGTTCCTGGAGCCTAACAGAGATTGGAGGTACACACCCAGGACCCTGACAGACACAACGCAGAGGCATCCCTTCACGTAAGCAACGCAGTTACACTCCCTGGGGCTCTCGAGAATCTGTAAACAACGAGCAGTTTCTTTGATGGCCATCCAGCTCCCAAGGACAGGACACCCCAGTGCGCCTTCTTAGCTAGCTGCCTGCTACTCAGCAGCTTACCTGAGAAAGGGCAAAGTTCATTATTTTCAACTTGTTTTCAGTTTTTCCTTCTCCCCTTTCTTCTCTATTTCTCATTGAACTCCTCACTTTGCCTTCAATATATGAAATAAATGTATTACTGGCATCCCTTTACATCCAAGGAAACAGTGTGTGAATAATTAATTTAATGTCTTTGAATTAGTCTTTGACACTAACACATACCATGTTCCTAGCTAAATCAGTGCGTGTGTCCGGGGTGGTCTTCCACGGATAAATTAGGCCCGTCTAACTTCTGGTGGCCCCTGGGCCGCCATCTTGGCCCATCGGACCTCAGCACATAATGTGGGGGAGAGAACTTTCAGCATCTCCAGTTGGAAAATGCACCAAATAGTGGCACTGTTGCACACAAATAAATACAGGATGCTCAGTGAAAAGCGAAGTTATGGGGAAACTTGCAAGGAAAATGAAAATAAGTTTGTTCCTTCAAGTTTTTACCCTGCTCCGTACGCAAACACAGACCAGCAATTCACAAGTAAATGCAAGGTTTTCAACATCCAACAGTTTGGAGTAGTGAAGGAAAAAAAAAAGTCAGAAGTAAAACACTTCATACAGTGCCTTTCCTTGTCCTTTTTAAAACTCAAAAGAGGCTCAAGCAACAACATTCTTCCTCTGGGTTGAAACCAGCAGGGGCTGGGGCTGCTCTGGGACACTGCTCCTTTCATGAACTGGGAGTGAAGACTGGGCTCATTCATAGAACTTGCTGGGCAGTTAGACCACTCACTCCCTTGTGGGCTGCTGTGTGCAGCCGTGGCTTAGCTGGGCCTCGATGGTGTTGCTGACCTCCAGAGGGCAATATGGGGTCTGCTTCTAGAGTAACCTTCCCGTGGTGCGCGGTGGAAGCTTTAACGGCCGCCCTGATCTGTTGCTCTTGATAGTTAGGCTTTCGGCCCACATTTCCTGAGTTGCTGCCACATGCTGGGCCTGGGAAAGACAGAGGGCACCAGTGTGGTGGGGAGAGAGACCTGTACATCCAGAATCACAAGACGGTCTGTGCATGCTGCCCGCTCCTGTAACAAACACTGACCCTCGAGCCGTTTGTGCCCAATCTCAACAGAGGAGGGGCTTGGGGGAGCCCGTTTGGTTGGAAGCGGGTAGCCAGGGAACAGGAAGGAAGAGTGTCTTTTTAGAGCCCAAGCTACACACTAATAAACTTAGCAAAGATTTCCAAGGATGCTTTCGTGGGCCCGAGATGGAAAAGGTGTTTGTTTTCCATATTCCATATGTCCCCACCTTTAAAAATGTTTTTCTTATTTTGTTATTCCACGGGGAAGTAGAGGAGGCACTGGTGGAAAGTGTAGGAGGCAGTACAAGCCCGCCGAAGCCACCCCCGGGCTGCTTCTAGCCAGGCCCTGTGTTAGAAACGAAGAATGGCATCCGACACTGTCCCCACTGCCGCTGCTGAACGGGTTAACCTGTGGCGGGGAGTCACCATGCAAATGAAAAGATGCAACGCAGGGTAATGAGTGCTGCTCATAAATCCATTTACTGGATCATTCTTTCATTGTTTATGGAGTACTCGCTGTGAGCCAGCTACAGTGCTGAGTCCTGAGGATACGAGAACCTAGGAACTGGGTTGCCTGCTAAAACACAGGTGGCCAATTCCATTTGAATTTCAGATCAACAAAGCACATGCTTTTAGTGTAAGTACGCCCCATGCAATAATTTGATTTGCTAAGTCTGGCAGCCCTTCCTGGGAGAGGCCAGAAAGAACGCCAAGTGCTCAGGAGCACGGAGGGGGAAGGACCTCCTTCGGGCCCCCGCGGCTGAGGCGTCTCCCGGTGAGGCCTCCGCGACCAGCCCGGCACCATCCCGCCCGGCACCTTCGTGCCTCTGACACCGCAGTGTGCCTGACTGCAGTGCTCATCGGTCTTGCCCAGGAAGCTCCTCCAGGGCGGGGTCCTTGTCCGGCCTGTTCAGTCCTAATGCCCAGTAAGCGGGTGGGCAGCAACTTCTTGTTGAATCCAGGAAATGTTCCCTGGAGATGGAAGGAGGGCATGGTGGTCTGGGGGACGCCTCATGGGGGAGGCGGTACTGGAGTTGGGCTTTACAGAAGTGCATGCGCGGGGGGTGGGTGATAGGCTACAACCTTGTGGGCAAGGGTGGCGCTCTGTATGACCAAGGCGGACTGACCGTGAGGGCTCTGCCCTGTGGTTCTCTCCGTGGGGATGAGTGACAGCTCATGCTTGCCCCGCCCCACCAGCTGGGAGGAGGCCTGCATCATGAGCAAGATGGATCCAGCGGCAGATACGTTTTCCTCTGAGTCCCCAAAAGGACTCTGTGTCGGCCATGACCTCAGAGAATAAATTCTCCCTTAGGGAGGCATGGAGGCAGCCTAGCAGTTTCTGAGTGGTAGGGTCTAAGCACTAAAGAGCAGACACATAGAGGGGCACCTGGGTGACTTAGTCAGTTAAGCATCTGACTTCGGCTCAGGTCATGACCTCATGGTTCGTGAGTTCGAGCCCGACATGGAGCTCTGTGCTGACAGCTTGGAGTCTGGAGCCTGCCTTCGAGTCTCTGTCTCCCTCTCTCTCGACTCCTCCCCAACTGGCACTCTGTCTTTCTCTCTCTCTCTCAAAAATAAACCTTAAAAAAAATTTTTTTTTAAGTAGACACATAAGGATGGACAGTAAGCTAATGGCATTTCAAAGGACAGTGATAATTCTTTTTTTTTTATTTTTTTAACATTTATTTATTTTTTGAGACAGAGAGAGACAGAGCATGAACGGGGGAGGGTCAGAGAGAGAGGGAGACACAGAATCTGAAACAGGCTCCAGGCTCTGAGCAGTCAGCACAGAGCCCGACGCGGGGCTCGAACCCACAGACAGTGAGGTCGTGACCTGAGCCGAAGTTGGACGCTTAACCGACTGAGCCACCCAGGCGCCCCTCTTGAAAATTTTTTTAATTTTTTTTTAACATTTATTTATTTTTGAGACAGAGAGAGACAGAGCATGAACGGGGGAGGGTCAGAGAGAGAGGGAGACAGAATCTGAAACAGGACAGTGATAATTCTAAACCACATGAATGGTAGGATAGGAAATTAGCTCATGAATGTCTGCTCTAAGTCAGGCCCTGTGTTAGTCCTTGAAGGCCTCTGCCCATCTTTTTTTCTTTTTTTAAGTTTATTTATTTTGAGGGGGGAGGGGGAGGGGCAGAGAGAGAAGGAGAGAGAGAATCCCAAGCAGGCTCTGCACTGTCAGCTCAGAGCCCAACGTGGGGATCGATCTCACAAACTGTGAGATCATGACCTGAGATGAAACCAAGAGTTGGACACATAAACGACAGTCACCCAGGTGCTCCCCCCCTTTTTTTTTTAAAGGGAGAGGGAGTCCCAAGCAGGCTCCACACTGTCACTGTGGAGCCTGATGCAGGGTTCAAACCCACAAACCGTGAGATCAAGATCTGAGCCAAAGTCGGACGCTTACCTGAGCCACCCAGGTGCCCTTATCGTGGGCTTTTCTTGTTTGGTTTTGTTCCTGTTAACATTTTTTATTTACATGTAATAAAAGTCACCTTTATTTGGTGTACAGTTTATGCTTTTTTGCATACATACAGATTCTCATAACCACTGCTTCAGACTGGACACAGCTGCCTTCCAACACCTTAAGGATGTCTCCTGTGTTGCCCCTTTTGTATTCGGACCTTTTCCCCTATCCCTCAACTCTGGCCCC
Source organism: Herpailurus yagouaroundi (assembly GCF_014898765.1). Lineage (NCBI taxonomy): Eukaryota > Metazoa > Chordata > Mammalia > Carnivora > Felidae > Herpailurus > Herpailurus yagouaroundi. The sequence goes on from NW_024412426.1 coordinate 14,489,156, forward strand.
TACTTATGTGTTCTCTGCTCCTACATTTTTGTCTTTTCCAGAATGTTCTGTAAATGGAATCATGTAGTATGTAACCTTTGAGACCGGGTTTTCACTCAGCATAACGCACTTGAGATTCACCCATGTTGTCGCATATGTCCGTAGCCCATCCCTTTGTATTGCCGAGAAGTATTTCTTTTTTTTTTCAACTTTTTTTTTTTTTTAATTTATTTTTGGGACAGAGAGAGACAGAGCATGAAAGGGGGAGGGGCAGAGAGAGAGGGAGACACAGAATCGGAAACAGGCTCCAGGCTCCGAGCCATCAGCCCAGAGCCTGACGCGGGGCTCGAACTCACGGACCGCGAGATCGTGACCTGGCTGAAGTCAGACGCTTAACCGACTGCGCCACCCAGGCGCCCCATTGCCGAGAAGTATTTCATTGTGTGGATGTAACAGTTTGCCCGTTCGTCATTCAGAGGTATTTCGTTGTCTCCAGTTTTTGGGCATTGTGAATAATGCTGCTATACACATTCACATATAGGGTTTGGTGTGAAATAAATTCTCATTTGTCTAGGATTAACACCTAAAAGTGGATTGTTAGGTCACATGATAGGTGAAGATTCAACTTCTTGAGAAGTTGCCTGTGTTCCAGAATGGCTGTACCATTTTGCATTGGACAGGGCAGCATTTAGATGATCCTTCCTTCATTCATCCCTTCTTTTCTACTTTCCTTCCTTTGTTTTTTTCTTTCTTTCACATTTTTCCTGAAATATAACTTACATGCCGTCTTTGGTGTAAAAGTAGATACACAGTTACATTCCTGTAACTACCACCCAGATCAAGATATGGAACATTTCCAGCCTTCCTCCCTGTAAATACCCGCCGATCCCACAAAGAAATTGCTATCCTGACTTCTGTCATCACAGATTAGCACGGCTTGTTTTAGAATGGCACTTACGGGGCACCTGGGTGGCTCGGTCGGTTAAGAGTCTGACTCCTGATTTTGGCTCAGATCATGATTTCATGGTTTGTGAGACTGAGCCCCCGTGTAGGTTCTGCGGGGACAGTGCAGAGCCTTCTTGGGATTCTCTCCCTCCCTCTCTTCCCCTCCCCTGCTCATGCTTGCTCTCTCTTTCAAAATAAATAAATGAACATTTTTAAAAAAGAACTGCATTTACATGGGATCATACAGTATATGATCTGCGACTGCCTTCTCTTCACTGAACATTATCTGAAATTCGCTCAGGTCCACGCGTGGTGCAGCATCTGTCTTTTCTACAATGCTGCGTGATGTTGCATTGTATGAATATGCTTCAAACATTTACTCACTCTCCAATGACAGACATTTATGCGTGACCCAGTTTTTGGCTGGTAGGAAGAAAGCTGCCCTGAATATTCTTGTCTGTACCTTTCTATGTTGCTGGTGGACACAAGCACTCATTTCCGTTGGGTATATACCCAGGAGTATAATGATTGCGTATGTGTAGTATTCGTAGAAACTGCCAAACAGTTGTCCGAAGGGTGGACCTATTGACAGTCCCAGCAGCAGTGTGGAAGAGTGGCTTGTGTCCTGACAATTGGCGTTGTTGGGTCTTCGTTTCAGCCATCCTGGGGGAAGGACGGCGGGATCTCATTGTGGGTTTAATTCTCATTACCCCGATGACTAGGGATGCTGAGCATCTTGATCTGTTTATCGGCCATTTGGATTTCCTCTTTTGTGAGATGCCTGTTTAAATCTTTTGTCTATTTTGAAAATTAAGTTATCTATAGGGCGCCTGGGTGGCTCAGTTGGTTAAATGTCTGACTTCGGCTCAGGTCACCATCTCACGGTTTGTGGGTTCGAGCCTCACATCGGGCTCTGGGCTGACAGCTCAAAGCCTGGAGCCTGCTTCGGATTCTGGGTCTCCCTCTCTCTACTCCTCCCCCATTCGTGCTCTGTCTCTGTCTCTGTCTCAAAAATAAACATTAAAAAATTAAGTTATCTATGTTGACCTTTCTTTGTAGGAGAAGGGAAGCTGTATAAATTATCTAAACTTAGCTCGTGATTACCTCAGAAAGAAAATTGACATTGGTCCGGGTGCAAATGATGCTTTTTGTGGTGAGTGGAATTACCAGCATAGATGAATTTTGCCTGTTTTTGAACTTTATATGCAGATATGTAAGCGGAACCATGCCGTTGTCTCTCTCCTCCGTCTGACCTTTTCACTCAACACTGTATTGACTGAGTCATCTACCTGTTTGCATGTGGTTGCAGACCATTTATTCTTCTTGCTGTAGAGCACTCCTCCGAGTGACTACACCCCCGAGTTGTTATCCTACTGCGGCTGGACATGTGGGCTATTTCCAGTTGGGTTCTTACAGAAAGCGCTGCCGTGAACCTTCCTGCACGCGTCTTTTCACACACATATTCACGCACTTCATATGGATCTGTAGATCCTCGGTGTACCAAGGTGTGAGATTGCTGGCTCATGAGGTGTGCGTGTGTTCACCCCCCATGAGTATGGCCAAAGGGTCATCGACGTGGATGTCCCAATTTACCCTCCGGTCAGCGGCGGTTCACGAGCACTTCTTTTGCTCCTGTTGCCATGATTAATTTCCAAACTTTAGCTATTCTGGTGGGAATCGTGGTTTTTAAACATTCCAATTGTGACAACCAGTGGAGGCGGGTCAGAAGACCAACCCAGATCCATCTACAGAGGGTTCTTGAAGAGAAAAGTGGGGCTCAGAGGAAGGTAGCTGGAGCTTTTTTAAATGTTTACTTATTTTGAGAGACTGAGAGAGAGCAAGGGGCAGAGAGAGAGGGAGACAAAGAGTCCCAAGCAGGCTCTGCACCGTCAGCACAGAGCCCGATGCAGGCCTCGAACTCATGAACTGTGAGATCATGGCCTGAGCCAAAACCAAGAGCCAAAACCAAGAGTTGGCTTAACCAACTGAGCCCCCAGGCGCCCCATAGTCGGAGCTATTTCAAAAGCCACTCCCATGGTACTCCTCTCCTTGGTTCTCTTCTCTCTGCAGAAGTTGTGGGATATTCAGGCTCACTTGTATTAAATATCATCTAGCTATTCCAGCTACCAATGAGCAGTGGCCTTGAAATTGTAATTTATAAACACAGCACAACTATAAGTAATATAGCTAAAAACATTGGATTCGGAGCTTGGCAGGCTGTCTTTAAGGTCAGGTTGGCCTTTCCCAAAGACAACATGTAATTCATATTTAAAGGGACCCAACACAGCGATTTGAACATAGGAGATGGTCAGTATTGGTTTCCATGAGCAAAAATAGCATCTTAAATTATTCTAGAAGGGATATGATAGTTGCTGCAAGTAACTGACACTGGCCCTACAGTCACTAAGCAGACTAGTCCCAACAACATGGTCATCAGCCTGTCACCTGAGTGCCTTTCTCTCTTCCCAGCTTTGGGAAGAAGGATTAGCAAAGGCCGTGGAGAAGGAGATGGTGTTGACCATGAGTTCTGGGTATAAAGCTCGAGGAACATGTGTGCATCTGTGCTTCTGCACACACACACACACACACACACACACACACACCAGTGGTTTAGGATGGAGGGGAAGAAATCGGGCCATCAGTACTCCCCTCTCTCCCCCCCTCCCCCCTAGAGCATTTCTTTCACCATTTCAGCACTGCACAGCATCTTTTGATGAGATAAGTTTCCTTTTCTGTGCCTGGGAAGCGGAGCAGAAAAGCAAATACGTGAGTGCTGCCTCCAGACTGCTCAGGTTCAAATCTCAGATCTGCCAAATGCTAGTCATGGTTATGGTGGTTACTGTTGCAGTGGCTCACATGGATCAGGCTTTACCTGCTTAATGTCGCTGGTGAGGGGGGTGCTGGAGTAAATGCTCTGCTTGTAGGGATGCACCTCTCGGTGCACACTGCTGCAGAAAGTTTGGGGCATGCTCATTTGTTCAGCAATAATACAGCATTCCTCCCCACCGGAACGTAAACTGTATGAGGTTGGGGATTTCGTCTATCTTGCTTACTGCTCTACTCCCAGTGCCTAGAACAGTGCTTGATAAATATTTGTTGAATGAATGAACATCTTTCTAAGGGCACCAGTCTGTCACTGCCCCTAAACGTGAAGTCCATAGACCTGGATGTGGAGTAAAATCACGTGGCTGGGAGTCAGATGAGCGAACAGCAAAGCCCAGAGAGGAATGAGAGCAAATCAGGACCAGAGACCCCAGGAGGCAGCACGAAGAGAACAGAGCAGCCGGCCAGGCAGATCCCAAGCCCACATCGGAAAGGCCCCAGACAGGTGTGGTCTCTGAGGTGAAGTTTACACCTGATTCCCACTCCTCCTTCTAGCCCCAGGGTCTCCCCTCACCCTGACACAGCCTGACCCGAACAGCAGGAGTCTCTCACTGCCTCCCTAAACCAGAGTCCTAACCAGAGTCCAGAGGGGACTAAAGTTCCTCTTAATGGGAAGACGAGGAGGCTCCGTTTCTTTAAGGTCTGGACCTAGCGGGCAGAAGGAGAAATACAAAATCCCACTGGCAGTGAGGACTCCGCACAGACCACCAGACGTGAGCTGAGGCTGACTTCCCACAGAAAGCAATCAAGTGGAGGTTTCCCTCATTCCCGAAGCTTCAACGTCCCTGAAGTTTGGGGGAACAGGGGAGTTATTGGATGCTATATATACATGGTAACCAGGACAATAATGACAAGGAATACGAGTGAGCTCGATTGATCATTCTAGCTTGGAGGTGGAGCTAAAGTCAATACCATTCCAAGTGCATTCCTGTCAATCACTAATTTTTTAAACATTGACTCAGCACCTACTTTGAGGTAGACATTGTGCTGGGACTTGTTGTACAGAAATGGATAAGACGTTGGGACTGGCCTCAAAAATTGCATGGGCAGCCAACCAGCTTCCAAACACAAGATCTTTTTTTTTTAAATTTTTAATGTTCATTTGTGTGAGAGAGAGAGAGACAGCATGCCAGGGGAGGAGCGGGGAGAGAGGGACAGAGGATCCGAAGCTGTGCTGACAGCAGAGAGCCCGATGTGGGGCTCGAACCCACGAACTGCGAGATCATGACCTGAGCTGAAGTCAGACCCTTGTCCAGTGCCTTTCTTACTGTCCACTTCCGAAGTTTTAAACTTGCATTGAATGCATCCTAATTCCCCTAAGCTCTGTCTCTCCTGACTCTTGGATCCACACACCTTTTGTGATTCTGTTTGTAGCCCGAGCCTCTGACCCTGCCTCTTAGGGTGATGAGTCGTGGAAGCTTGCTCCTTGTTAGGGAACCAGGTAAACTCTCTCTAGGTCCCCCACCCCCAGTGTCCAGGTGTGGACTTGCCATGTTTCCTTCAAGCTTGCTCTTCCCACTGTTTCTTGTGCTTTTGAATGAATGGCATAATTCACCCCGTTGTGCAAGCCAGAAAACTGAGGTAATGCTCCCCTATTGACCCCTGCTGCTAATGGCCGCCATGAGACCTCAGAGTATTAGAGCAGCATTGGGTCTGAGCAGATGACTACAGGAGATGGAATGGAGGAGAATGGCTCATCAGCTGTGTTGACACTCAGCGTCCTACAAAGACAAGTCTTCAACCTCCAGCCCTAACTTACTCCTTTAGTCTGATTAGAATGGGGCCCAGAGATCCCACCATCCACCCCCGCCCCCGCCATTTTCTCTTCTTTCTTTTTAGGTTCCCCTGCACAAAACATCACCCCTCCTGCCTCCAACACCCTCCGCCCCTCCACATCTGCCTTCTTCATTCGGCCAAAACACAAGCTTCTGTTAAAAACAACAGGCTCAAAATAGAGTTGTGTATGCCAAGCCCGACATCACCAAACTGAGACTTAACTACAATTTCACCTCTCCCAGAAATGGAATCTTTTTTTTTTTTTTTAATGTTTATTCATTTTTGAGACAGAGACAGAGCACAAGTGGGGAGGGGCAGAGAGAGAGGGAGAGAGGGAGAGAGAGAGACAGAGAGAGAGAGAGAGAGAGAGAGAGAGAGAGAGAAGAGAATCCCAAGCAGGCTCCACACTGCCAGCCTGGAGCCTGATGTGGGGCTCGACGTGAGGCTCAAACTCACCAACCGTGAGATCATGACCTGCACCAAAGTCGGACGCTTAACCCACTGAGCCACCCAGGCACCCTCAGTTGATTTTTTTTTTTTAACACTTCCATTCATATAAACTCATGTGAGTCAGTTCTTTGGAGAAGGGTGCCACCAACATGCAGATACTCTGACACTGAACTAGTATTTGGTATTAAATAAATGAACCTGTACTGTTCATGTTCCAACAGCTTGAGATCCATGTTCACACTGAAGAGCTCCAGTGTCCACATTTGTTTCTTCTTCCCCCTTTAAATGGATTCTCTCGAGTGCTGTTAAGTTGTTCTCAGCCTTCACAGAGGCCTCCCGGCGCAGACGGCAGGCTCTACATTAGGCAGAACAATATGCATTGTTTTGTTTCAACATATGTTTTTTAACAGTTTGCTTCCTTTCTGCCAACTAACACAAACTGGCAGGATCTTCCGGTCATTCGACAAAAATATGTTGAGAATTGATGCACAAAAGCGAACAAAACCCAGCCCAATCTCAGCCCTTGAAACAAGTATGCAACTGACGATGCAATGCAGCCGGCCGGGTGTGGACTGGGGAACGTGGCCAGGCAGGGGCAGGAGTGGGGAGGCAGAGGACAGAGCCCCCTAGCCCAGGCCTTGTTTTTTAAAACTTTTCTTTTTGGGAACTTCCAAACAGGTACAAGTGCTGAGAGGACAGTACAACGAGCCCTCACGTATCCATCACCCAGCTTCAACAATTATCAATATTCTCTCATTTTATTTATTTATTTGGGGGGGGAGAGGGAGAGAGAGAGTGGGGGAAGGGCAGAGAGAGAATCCCAAGCAGGTTCCACACTGTCAGTGCCAGAGCCCCAGGCAGGGCTGGAACTCACAAACTGTGAGATCGTGACCTGAGCTGCAGTTGGACACCCAACCAACCGAGCCACCCAGGCTCCCCAATACTCTGCTCTTGTTTCATCTCCTGCCCCTACTTTTTTTCTTGAGTATTTTAAAACCAATCCCAGATATCCTATCATTTCACTTATTTCAGATTTCTGTTTGTAGCTTGAAAGAGCATGAGGCACGCCTCACCCAGTCTCAAAGGGAGGCTGGAGAGCTTCCTGGAGGTGGTGGCATCTAAACTGAGGCCTGGAGAAGTAGGCGGATTAGCAGCCAGGTAAAAGTGGTAGTGGGGAGGAAAGGTTTGAGACCCCCACCCCCCCCCCAAAAAAAAAGTTTATGTAGAGGTGGAAGGTAAGAGGCCAAAGGTAAGGGGAATACGCTGTGCTTAGCACCTTGTCACTCAGCTGTGGCCTATCGACCAGCAGAATTGACGTGACCTGGGAGTTTGTTCGAAATTTAGAAGCCAGAGCCCCACCCCAGGCCTAGTGAATCAGAATCTGTGTTTTATTTATTTATTAAATGCTTATTTTTCGGGACACCTGGGTGGCTCAGTTGGTTAAGTATCTAACTTGGGCTCAGGTCATGATCTTACAGTTCACAAGTTCGAGCCCCACGTCGGGCTCTGTGCTGACAGCTCAGAGCCTGGAGCCTGCTTCGGATTCTGTGTCTCCCTCTCCCTCTCTGCCCCTCCCCTGCTCATGCTCTGTCTCTCTCTCTCTCTCAAAAATAAACACAACATTAAAAAAATTTTTTTAATTGTTTATTTTGAGAGTGTGCATGTGCTCACACATACACACACACAATCAGGAGGAAAAGCAGGGGAGAGGGAGAGGGAGAGCATGGAGTTAGATGCATTGGAGATCATGACCTGAGCCGACATCAAGAGTCAGACACTTCACCAACTGAGCTACCCAGGCGCCCCCAGAATCTGCATTTTAATCAAAATCCCCAGGTGATTTGTTTGCACATCCAGATCTGAGAGGTGGTGGGTTACAGGGCTGCCTGAGGGCTCTTGCCGCTGGGAAGAAGGATGGAGTGATGTGGCCAGAGCAGGGGACATGGGAAGAAACGAAGACAAATGCTCAAGCTCTCCCCTGATGCCAAGGAAGCGTTGCCAACCATTCGACAGAAGTGATATGATCACATGAGTGATGTGAGAGTTTCACGGCAACTCTGCTGCAATGGAGAGAGTGGATTTTTTTTTTTTTTTTGAAGTTGTCACTTTATTTCCAGTTAGTTAACAGTGTTATGGTAGTTCCTGGTGTCCAGCATAGCGGGTCAACATTTCCGTATGTCGCTGAGGGCTCATCACAAGCGCACGTCTTTATCCCCATCACTTGTTTTACCCATCCCCCCCCACCCCCACCCCCCCGGTCACCATCGGTTTGTTCTCTATAGCTAAATGTCTGTTTCTTGCCTTGCCTCCCTCCCCTTCCTTGTTTTGTTTATTAAATTCCACATATGAGTGAAATCATATGGTATATGTCTTTCTCTGACTTATTTCACTTAGCATTATACTCTTTAGCTCCCGTCCATGTCATTGCAAATGGCAAGATTTCATTCTTTTTTATGGCTGGAGAGAGTGGATTGAGTGGGGGCAACAGAAGCCGTGGACACCAGTGAGCTTCTTGTTCTCGTAGAAGCTACAAGGTGCAGGGGGGCTGGGCATGGACCCAGGAGACCAACAGCCTTGCCTGTGTTGTCTTTTTATTGTATTGTGCAAACCCCAGCGTGACTGCTTACAAACGGAGTGGCTTTGACTTTAGGAGCAGCTATTCAACTTTTCTGAGCCTCTCCTTCCTTGGCTGTCCCACGCGTGGCACTTTCTTTTTATGGGCCCTTGATGGCGGTGTCAGTGAAGAATGAGTGCCTAGAATTAGGACCTCACTTGGATATATTAGGATGCAAAATGGAATCGGAGAAGCTACAACTGCCGGGTTCTACACTCATCTGCCCGCCTAACCCAGATCGCAGCACTCAGGCCCTTTGCCCCCCGGAGCCCTTCGCAGAGATGCAGTTTACTGGCCAGGCTTTCAAGCACATTCCCATACCTGCCTGCCTGCCTCAGCTCAGGCCAGTTTCCGCACCTAGAATGCGGGTGTGCACACGTCTGTGGATTCCACATTACTAAGTGAGCACTCGTGATGTCTGGGACATTGCTCGGTGCTTGGGGCCTGAGGATGTGAGATACAGGACTCTCTGCTCCCCTCCCTCTGTCAAAATTCTCCCAGTTCTTTGGGCTCATGCCTGCCCCCTCGATGGCACCCCCCAGCCCCATGCTGAGCTCAGGTGGTCCACGAACACAGCCCCAAATAGCACAAAGAGAGTGCCTCGTGGGGACATGTCACCAGAGGAGAAGAGTCAGGGGGTCCTGAGAAGGCCAGATCCCTCCTCGAGGGTCCTGTGCTGTGAGTAGAGACAGGGAGGGCATCAAGGGGTCCCTGCTGAGGTCAAAGGGCCACAGGACCACATTGGTGCCAAATCTCCGCATCATTTCTCTTCTGGTGCTGCACCTCCACAAATGGCCACACGGGGTCAGTGTCCTTTCATGCTTGGGTTGGCGCAGCTGGTCTGTGACATCGCTGGACACCATAGCTCTTCTCTCTGCAGTCTTTTTGTAGACTTCTGGCTAATTGAGAACATTTCCCCGAGGCTGGGAGCAACGTGGCCCATTAGGCTAGAGGGACCCCATGGTCTGGGCGAGGAGGAAGAGCCGCAGATTATTTCCACAGTCACATTGTTTCACTGAGAGGCGACGGGGGGTGGGGTGGGGTGGGGGTGGGGCGCTGCCCAGATTCCAGCCCAAGCTGACTTGGTGTTCATTTATGAACAGTAAGTGCTCATTTGGACTGATGTGAGGGCAGGAAGATCTGCGAGAACAGGGACGAAGTCTGAATTACGTGAGGTTAGAAAGATAGGGTATCACGCCCCTCAGGAACACTGGGAGATCTAATCAACTGCAGACCACCTCTGCTGGTCCTGCCCTTAATAACTACAGGACACTCAGGCCAGGCCACAGGGCCCACGATTCTCACCCTGCACCAGGAGGGTGGCTGACTACCGTGCCGGGCAGGGTTGTGTTGGGGGCAAACCCCCAGGGATCGAATCCAGCAAATGCATGTGTCACTGGCTCATGTACCTTCCCACTCCCCAAAGGGATTCCTTGGCCTCAGCTTGTTGATGGCTCCCAGGGCCTAAGAGATGAATGGCAGGATGGAGACTTTGAGGGCGGGAGTGGGCCAGGGACCCCAGGGAAGCCTGAGGGCCTGGACTGGCCGGTATAAACCTCTGAGCCCCAAACCTAGACCCAGGCCCAGATCTAGGTTTTTTGTGGCCTGAAGCTTATACCATATGAAGATCTTTTCAAGAAAAATGATATAAAATTACAAATACAGTGAAACCTTGTATTGCTGTAATTTGTTCTGTGAGTGTTCCGCAAGACAAGCAAACGTTTCTAATGAATTTTAACTTGATGAATGAGCGAGGTCTTGGAATACGAGTAGTACCTGGCACCAAGTGTCCCATGATCACAACTGAGCCAATGGCTCGTTCGTTCTCTCTCTCTCTCTCTCTCTCTCTCTCTCTCTCTCTCTCTCTCACTGAGGGATTGTAGGATTGTGGGTGATCGTCTCCATGCTTGGATGCTCGGTCTCAGGCTGCGGTGTTTGGCAGAAATCAGTGATTTTTCAGAACGTTGGAAGGTGCCCACAACTGGTTACTCGTGTATTTTTTGTCACTTCAAAGCACCTATGGACAGTCCTTGCTTTTCCGTACAAGAGTAAGCTTAGGAATTCTTTGCTTCACGGTAGGTCAGGCTGCATGCATTAAGAGACCCTTTCCTCTGCCGCCTGATTGCCGGTTACATTAAATACAGTAGATGACAAGAGTTTATTAATACTGCACTGTAGTCAACGTCCGTTAGTGATAGTGCAAGTCGTCCTACACAATAGCCCCCCTCTCTCTGGTCTCCCTCGCTCCAGCCACAAAGGTTTTCAAAGGTAAGTGCAGGTTAATTGATTTTTCTTTAGATTTTGTATTTTCTTCGTTATTTTGTATTATATCTTAATATCGTAACCGTTAAAATTTTTTTTTAATGTTTATTTATGTTTGAGAGAGAGAGACAGAGCATGAGCAGGGGAGGGGCAGAGAGAGAGGGGGAGACACAAAATGTGAAACAGGCTCCAGGCTCTGAGCTGTCAGCACAGAGCCCGACACAGGGTTCGGACTCGGGAACGGTGAGATCACGACCTCGGCCAAAGTTGGACGCTTAGTGGACTGAGCCACCCAGGCGCCCCTGTAATCATTTTATATGAATATTTTTGGGTTGTGGAATGAATCATCTCAGTTTCCATTATTTCTTACAGGGAAATTTGCTTGGATATACAAGTGCTTTGGATTACAAGCATGTTTCCAGAACAAATTAGGCTCGCAAGCCAAGGCTTTACTGTATAAAATTTGGAACAAAAGTAACTATTTACTAAGAATGAGAAAATAGGTCACATCAAACAATAAATGTTTAAAAGCTGACAAATAATACAGATATCACAAAACCCGGAAAAATAACATTTTCATTAACCACCCGACACACCTCTAGAATATTTTTCCGGGTGTGCCGGGCTGCAGGGTCTTTGATGACCATTTGCCAATGATTTGGTGACACCATTTCCTCTAGGAAGAATAGAAAGAGAAGTCAGCTGTTCTAGTATGGGCGTCCGAAATTTCGTGTACTATTGCTACAGGCCTGTGCTTACAGACTCGGGAATTTGCTATATTCTATTTTGTCAATCCCAACAAAGAGAAGAGAATATGCTATGCTTATAACTGTACACGCTGCGTTATGAAGTCTACCCCTGACAGGAGAGAACCTCCCGGCAGAAGAAGACTGGGACGTCAATGGGCACGAGCCCTGCTTGTACATTTACGGTGATTGAAAGGAGTTCCCCAAACTGGCTTCTGACTCTGGGCCTGTTAAGCCTTTCTTCTCTCACCCTTCCCAACTACTTTGGGGACCAGGTGCCACAGGTCACATTCATACTGCCATGTGACCTCTGGTCATGAGTTCGTGCAGGGGATGGTAAGGATGGCTTTCTTTTTTTTGCTTTTTCTTTTAAAATTTCCATCCAAGTTCGTTAGCATACAGTGCAATAATGATTTCAGGAGGAGATTCCAGGGATTCATCCCCTACCTGTAACTCCCAGGGCTCATCACAACAAGTGTCTTCCTTAATGCCCTTACCCACTGAGCCCATCCCCCCACCCATAACCCCTCCAGCAACTCTCTGTTTGTTCTCTATATTTAAGAGTCTCTTATGTTTTGTCCCCCTGTTTTTATATTATTTTTGCTTCCCTTCCCTTATGTTCATCTGTTTTATATCTTAAATTCCACATATGAGTGAAGTCATATGATATTTGTCTTTTTCTGACTGACCTATTTAGCTTAGCATAATACACTCTAGTTCTATTCACGTTGCCGCAAATGGCAAGATTTCATTCTTTTTGATTGCCGAGTTATACTCCATTGTGTGTGTGTGTATATATATATACACATATATACATATGTATACATATATATATATACCACATCTTCTTTATCCACTCATCCATCGATGGACATTTGGGCTCTTTCCATACTTTGGCTATCATTGATAGTGCTGCTGTAAACATCGGGGTGCATGTGCCCCTTCGAAACAGCATACCTGTATCCCTTGGATAAATACCTAGTAGTGCAATTGCTGGGTTGTAGGGTAGTTGTATTTTTAATTTTTTGAGGGACCTCCATACTGTTTTCCAGAGTGGCTGCACCAGCTTGCATTCCCACCAACAATGCAAAAGAGATCCTCTTTCTCCGCACCCTTGCCAACATCTGTTGCCTGAATTGTTAACTTTAGCCATTCTGACAGATGTGAGGTGGTGTCTCATTGTGGTTTTGATTTGTATTTTCCCTGATGATGAGTGATGTTGAACATTTTTTTATGTGTCTGTTAGCCATCTGGATGTCTTCTTTGGAAAATTGTCAATTCATGTCTTTTGCTCATTTGTTCGCTGGATTATTTGTTTCTTGGGTGTTGATTTTGATAAGTTCTTTACAGATTTTGGATACTAACCCTTTATCTGATATGTCATTTGCAAATATCTTCTCCCATTCTGTCGGTTGCCTTTTAGTTTTGCTGATTGTTTTCCTTGGCTGGGCAGAGCTTTTTATCTTGAGGCAATCCCAATAGTTCATTTTTGTTTTTGTTTCCCTTGCCTCTGGAGTATCTTTTTTTTTTTTTTTTTTTTTTTTAATGCTTATTTATTTTTGAGAGAGAGAGAGAGCACACAAGCAGGGGAGGGGCAGGGGGGAGGTTCAGAGGATTCGAAGCTGGCTATGCGCTGACAGCAGAGAGCCCAATGAGGGGCTGGAATTCACCAACCTTGAGATGATGACCTGAGCCAAAGTTGGACACTTAACCGACAGAGCCACCCAGGCGCCTTGGTAGGGACATCCTAAAGCCATTCCTACACTGGAGGAAGGGTTGTAGAAAGTATTTAACTGTACTAGGAAGTGACTGAAGGTCGCGTATATATATATGCACTCTTGACTCGGTTTCCCCTCAGCCAGACTATACTCATAATGCCACAGCCACTTCAAACACGACCCAACATGAAAGGAAGTGTGACCAAAGAACGTCAGAGTGGGAAAGCACTGTTGTCTTAATTATGGTTTATCTATGCCACACTTTTCTTCCCAATTTTCCCAATTTTCAGCAATCGCTACGGGCCTCTCCCAGGAACTTGGATGAGGTCCTCGCCAGTGAGGGGTCCTAAAGCTTAAGCTTTGTCAGTTTCCTGCTAAGCTCACCCTTGTCTGGAACCCATCACTCTTTCCTCCCTCCCTGCCTCCTTTGCTCTCCCCACCCAACTGGTATCGCTTCTGGTGGAGGAAAGTTTCCCTTCCAGGTGGAAGGCAGGACAGGTCTCAGTCCCCGGCCTTTCTGGAGCCTCTCTGGGGCCTTCCCTTCCTTCCAGTACACACACAGCCCTTCTAAGCTTTCCAGTGACTTGACAGCTAGAGACGACAGACATGAGGAATAAAGCAGATTCTTCAAGCCTGCCTTTACCTTCTCTCCACTGGCTGCCCCAGAGAGACAGAGCCCCACACAGGCGTGCTGGTGCACCTGCAGCTATGGCCAGAGGGCTGAAGTGAGTACTGGGATTTCCAAGGAAAACAGAGTTAGGATCTCCTGGGGGCTTTTGTCCCTGGAGGTAGGGCTGAAGCTCTGGATGGACCAATGGGATAGAGGCTGCAGCAACTGGTGGCCAAGGCTGGGGTCACCGCCACCTCCCCCGCTCGGCTTCACCAGACCCCATCCCTGAGCTGTCCCCTGGATGACAGCAGGCCTCCCGAGGGCAGAGGCTGTGTCTCCTGCACCTGGCATAGTTCTTGGTACACAGTTGGTGCTCAATGAATGCCGAATTTGAAGAGCAGAATGGGGCTGGGGGCTCTGACTGCTCCCAGGTGGCCCTGAGGGAATGACAAAGGCTGCATCAGGCATGAGTGGCCAAACTCTCCGTGTTCCCTCCTTCCGTGCATGCTCTCACTTATGACGCTATTTTGTTGAACAAGGCTCTTCCTCTGGAAATCAGGCAAAGACCAACTGCAGCCTGGTGTTTGCATGCAGGGATTTCTTCTGGACATTCCTTGGGAGATCAGCAGGTTTTTCCAAATCATGAATCCTGAGGAAAAGGCATCGGGAAAACAGGAAAAATGCTATCGATCTCCCGTGAGAATCGAAGTGTAACAATCAACAGAGAGGCGTGACTGGTTTGAAGGGTTCCATTGACGTCAAGCGAAACCAGGAGCGGAAAGTGCCGACAACACCAAGCTGAAGTTAAGGCTGACGTTTTGGAGAACAGGAACAGGAAGACAGAGGAGGGGTGTGCTCATCATATAGCCACTCTTGCTTGTGGTTGTTTTAATAGGTTGTGTGTGTGCGTGTGTGTGGCCCTGTTCTGGTGCTGAGCTGTGTTGCCAACAAAATAAATATTAATAGGTCAGTATACCTCTTACAAATCTTATGAGTGGTGTTCCAAGAAAAAACAAGATTTGAAAGCAAAAATAAATCCCTAAATTGGCAATTTCCACACATGATTGTGTGTCACGCTATTCACTTCGCTAAAAGATCTGAATGTTACATATCCAAATGTTACCCAACAACACGCACCGGCGTTTTCCAGTGTTTGAGTATTCACCGTGGGCTGTGGTGCTCTGTGAACACCACCAAACTTAGCATTTCTTATCTGTTAAACAAAAATTTTAAGATGTACGTAATAACGAGTACAGAATATGAAGAAAGTTGGAAGTGTTTTAAGAATAATTTAGGATTGGGGGAATTTCCAAGAATTCCCAGGGATTCCAATTTCTTATTCCTGAATTCCAAAATGGAACATCTGTTCAAAAATCTGGAAACACGATTCCAGCCTCAGGGAGGATCCAGGGGACTGAGTGGGTCAAGTTTGGGGGGCTAGGATACTGGTGGGGGGATTGTTAGGTTTACGTCGATGTCTCTTTGGTCCGTATCACTCCAGGGGAAAAATCTCAGCCCTGAGTGCATGATATGTGTTTGGGTTGGTGGGTTGCACAGAATTAAAGAATTGAGAATCAGAAGGCATCTGAGTGGTTCTCCAGTGACCTCGCACTGGTAGAGCACCCATGACAGATGACCATTTACCCACTATCTCCTTTAGGTGACCCCCCAGAGGCCCCACTGTGCCCACCCTGCAGAGGGCAGTGCTCATCTTTTCTCTGGGGGAGTTAAAGTTTCTCTTGTCCTGTCCAAGTCAGAGGCTTGCAAGGCAGCATATGAATCTTTAACTTGGCCTCTTGTGTGGAAAGAGCTCTGGGTCTGATTCAAAAACCCAGATTCGAGTCCTGCATCTATCGATGACAAGCCTTATCAAGTTGGCCTCTAACTGGTCTGCTTACATGAGTATTCCACCGGGCTCTGTGGCTGGGGTGGGGCACCAAAACCAGACAACAGTTAAATAAACAGATAGATAAGTAAACGGATGGGGAGTTGAGAAGGCTTTTGGGAAGAGGCTGGCACCGAATAGGCACAATCTCGCGATTGCAAAAGACCAGTGAAAACTTTCAGTTAAACCAGATGGACTCAAAACATTTGTATCTCTCTCTTCCTTCTCCAAACTGCATTTAAGAAGTTTTATTAAGAGGGGCTTTAAGAAGTTTAATTAAGAGGGGCTTTAAGAAGTTTAATTAAGAGGGGCACCTAGGTGGCTCAGCCGGTTAAGTGGCTGACTCTTGGTTTCAGCTCAGGTCATGACCTCACAGGTTTGTGAATTCAAGCCTGAGTTGGGCTCTGTGTGGAGTCTTCCTTGGGATTCTCTGTCTCTCTCTCTCTGCTCCTCCCCTGCTCGAGCTCTATCTCTCTATCTCTCTCTCAAAATAAATATTTTTTTTATTAAAAAAATTTTTTGAATGTTTATTTTTGAAGAGAGAGAGAGAGAGAGAGAGAGAGAGAGAGAGCGCGTGAGTCGGGGAGAGTCAGAGAGGGAGACACAGATTCCGAAGCAGGCTCCAGGCTCTGAGTTGTCAGCACAGAGCCCGACATGGGCTCGAACTCATGAGCTGTGAGATCATGACCTGAGCCAAAGTCAAATGCTTCACCGACTGAACCACCCAGGCTCCCCAACATATTTTTTTAAAGAAGCTTTGTTAAAAAATACAAAACATGTACATTCCCAAGGACAAAGATAAGAGTACCCCTGACAGACAACCTTAGAAGACTGAATAATTGGAATTGTCCTGTCAGGGCCTAGGAGGCTATAGTGAACACGAGCTTCCTCAGAAGGTCAGGGGAGAGGTGGCACAGAGGACACAGGGACAGTAAGAACCCATCTTCTTTCCCCTCACCCTACTAGGAGATAGGAAGTTCACTCTCTGCAGAAACAGACCAGACATACTCAGATTCTAGGTCACCAAGCCCAGCAGATGGGGGACAAAGGCACACAATGAGGTCGAGGCAATGGAGTTGGGAGTCCCAGCCTGTACCCTGAGACCCCGGGGGCCCTTTTCCACCTGATCTGAGCAAGCCTGGTGGCTACCTCCCAGATGAACAATTGGAGGATTCTTCTCTGGAAAAACGGACCCGCTCAAGAGAAATGACCTACAGTTACTGAAATTTGGGCCCTCCCATCAAAATATGCAAGTCTCAAACTGGTCCCTCTGTAGAGAAGCTCTGCAGTCCCCATGCCCAGAGGTGCCCCAAACAACCACCCACAGAGAGCCCAGGGTCTTCAGAGTGGGAGAAAATCATTGGTAAGCCAAACACACACAAACTCTGCCTTGTGTTCAACTTCTAGGGAAAATGCTGAGAAAACACTATCTTTAAAAACAACCACCCCTCTACCGCAAAAGAGAACAAGTAGAGAATTATTCTTATCTGCTAGGGGTTTGTGCTGAGTTCGGAAAACTTTGTTTCTTATGAAAAAAGGCTTACATCAACTTTGAGTTGTGAAAACAAAAGGGAACCTCATTTGAAATGAAGTCAGGAGGCCAGAAGGAGGAGCTCTCACACCCAAGTATTTGTCATCAATTGTGAACCCAACAGGAAGAGAGGTGCCTTGTAAATTGATACTACTTAAGCTATTTCTATACTACCCCAGGGGGAGGAAGGTTTTTCTCCTCCCCCAGCAACAGCCCAGCCAATGAGAAGCCACTGTACTTGGAAGCCCCAGTGGCTCCAATGGATTTTTTTGTTTACAACAGCCCTCCCAGCTTCCAGCTTTCCTCTATGAAAGACATTTCCTCTTTGTTCTCCAGACTTGCCTCTGGTTTGGCCGCAGCTTGCTTGTCCCAAATTGCAATTCTCTGCTATTTCTGAATAGACCCATTTTATCTGTGAAAATAATGGATGAGGTTTTAGTTTGGTTTGGTTATTTGAAAGACAGACTGCGCCCGCTGCGAGTCGGGGAGAGGGCAGAGGGAGAGAGAGTCTTAAGCAGGCTCCACACTCAGCTCAGGGTCCAATGCGGGGCTTGAACCCATGACCCTGGGAGCCACGACCTGAACCGAAATCAAAAGTTGGATGCTGAACTGACT
Source organism: Herpailurus yagouaroundi (assembly GCF_014898765.1). NCBI lineage: Eukaryota > Metazoa > Chordata > Mammalia > Carnivora > Felidae > Herpailurus > Herpailurus yagouaroundi. Next base: position 14,507,170 of record NW_024412426.1, read on the forward strand.
GAGCTACCCAGGTGCCCCCAGGACAGTTTTATTTGCAGGATTAACAGCACTTGGTGATCTAAAGTTGGATCCAGAGAAGACCCCCCTGCCCCCAACAACTTCAAGGCTGGTAAACAAACAGTTGCTCGCACCCCTACGGCCGGTTGAGCTCACTGCTTCTTGTCAACACTGGGGGTTGAAAGTTAAGTTTTCTCCTCGGTTTTAAGCCCTACTTTGTGTTTTGAGTCTCTAGGCTTGATTCAGAATCTGTCTCAGGTCTTGTCCTTCCCGAGAATACTTGTTCGACCTTTGGTCTGATTGATTCCTTTTGAGACTAGGCTGTTCCTATTGAAACTGTACTGTTTAGGAATTTTTCCTTTTTACCCTGGAGAAAAATCCCTAAGAAATGGGATACCAGTCATCAAAATGCTTTGAGAGTGTACCCCCCCTCACCCCCTCTTCTGGGGTCCAGGCTGGTTTTATGAGTAAAAACTGTAGTCCTTGCTCAAGCACATTTTTTTTTTCAGACAAAGTAACATGTTTTGTTTTAAATAACTAAGTAGAAGAAGACTAACGTATTATATTTACCCAGATAGTTACCATTTTGAATGCTCTTTAATTTCTGATATCCAGGTTTCTTTTCCAGTATCATTTTTTTCAGTCTATAGAACTTCTCTTAGTATGTTTTGTTTTTTGCTACATCTTTTTTTTTTTTTAATTTAATTTTTTAAAATTTACATCCAAGTTAGCATATAGTGCAACAGTGATTTCAGGGGTAGATTCCTTAATGCCCCTTATCCATTTTGCCCATCCCCTCTCCCGTAACCCCTCCAGTAACCCTCTGTTTGTTCTCTTTATTTAAGAGTCTTTTATGTTTTGTCCCCTCCATGTTTTTATGTTATTTTTGCCTCCCTTCCCTTGTGTTTATCAGTTCTGTGTCTTAAAGTCCTCATATGAGTGAAGTCATATGATTTTTGTCTTTCTCTAATTTCACTTAGCATGATACCCTCCAGTTCCATCCACGTAGATGCAAATGGCGAGATTTCATTCTTTTTGATTGCCGAGTAATGCTCCATTGTATATACATACCACATCTTCTTCATCTGTTCATCCATCGATGGACATTTGGGCTCTTTCCATACTTTAGCTGTTGTTGATAGTGCTGCTATAAACATTGGGGTGCATGTGTCCCTTCGAAACAGCACACCTGTATCCCTTGGATAAATGCCTAGTAGTGCAACTGCTGGGTCATAGGGTAGTTGTATTTTTAATTTTTTGAGGAACCTCCATACTGTTTTCCAGAGTGGCTGCACCAGCTTGCATTCCAGCTCAAGCACATTTCTAACTAAATGGACCAACTTAAGCAAAAGCAGTTCAGAATTTCATAGTTCATGTCCATTATGAGACGTTTTTGATCTCTCCAAGTTTGTTTTACGCAAAAGTAAATCAGAAAGCCGCAGCTCCAAAAAAGCAAAAACAAAAAACTGAATGGGATGCCTATTTTAATTGGTAACTCGAGGCTTCCAAACGTTTTTAGGATTCTAAGTTTGCTTCTTTGCAAAAATACTATTTTAAGTTTATTTATCTTGACAGAGAGAGAAAGAGAGAGAGAAAGAGAGAGAGAGAGAGAGGGAGAGAGAGAGAGAGAGAATCCCAAGCAGGCTCTGCAATGCCAGCACAGAGTCCAACATGGGACTCGAACCCACGAATGGTGAAATCATGACCTGAGCCCAAAACCAAAAGTGAAATGCTTAACCAACTAAGACATCCTGGTGCCCCTCTTTGCAAAAATACCCTTTCTGACTTACCTGAGGCAAACAAACAATTGAAATAAATAAAAATGGCTTCTGAGACCTCTTTTCCCCTCTCCTGTCCTCTTTGTCTGCTCGTGCACCGCTGCCTTCTATTCAGGCTCCACCTCCAGGCACCATATTCCTCTCTTCCCTCTTCACCATCCCTGCCCCCTTTGCACCCCCGTCTTCTCACTTCTCCTCTTTTCACCGAATTTCCCTTTTCCTCTGAACCTCTCCCCACTCCCTCTTCTCCTGAATCTATTAAAACCGGACTCTTTATTTTTATTTTATTTATTTATTTATTTTTTTTTTTGAGAGAGAGAGTGTATAAGCAAGGGAGAGGGGCAGAGGGACTGGGAGAGAGAATCTTTAGTGGCCTCCACGCTGACTCTGGGCTCCATCTTGTGACCCAGGGATCATGACCAGAGCCAAAATCAAGCGTCCGATGCTCAACCAACTGAGCCACCGAGGCACGGCAAAACCTGCCTCTTTAAAGTTAAGTCTACTGAGGACTCAAATAAACCCCAGATTTCGTATGTTCTCTAGATTAAGGATGAATTTTGAGCCACAGTTTCCTAAACGGAGGATCCCCATAGGTTTGCTGAAGAATTTAACTTATTCAAATTTAACGACCTGGTTTCTCAGATTTATATCCATTAGCCCACATGGGATGGTTGATGAGGAGCAGGTCAAACACCACATGAAAAGATCCTGATGGGAACATCCTGAAAGGGATAGAGAGAAACAGACTCCCTAACTTTTGGCAAGATGCTAGGACCCTTGCTGGAAATCTCCACCAAGCAACTGTAGTAGTTTTTTCTTAAGCCTGTTGATTGGATCAAAATTGAGGCTTGTATACAAAAGCCTGATGAACCTGTTCGTGACTAATATTACTGATTCCAAATTGTCTTCAAAGAAAATTCTGGTCTTCCTTTAGATATTGAATTCACCTGGGTAGCATTTAACTCTGTTTATTAAATGACTGAACCAGGATCTGTCTCTGTTAAAACAACAACAACAACAACAGAAACAAAAACACCCCAAGAAAACCCCAGGATGGAATGGGAAGCCATGTCCACTCCAGATGTAGTTAACTTGGCCAGCAAGCTCTCTGGCACCCTAGATGGGTCACCTAAAAGAAAGACTGCTAAAATTCTCAACTTTCAACTCCAGCAAATAAAGGTCCCTAAGCAAAACCAGAAGTTTCTTCTATTACTGCAAAGAGCCAGGGTGGCAAAAAAAAAAAAAAAAAAAATCATACAAATTCAAGCACTCAGACACCTCCGGCCCTCTGGCCAGCCTTTCCAGTGTCCTCATCGCAAGAGATGGGGCTCTGAGGAGCTACAGGGGCTCCTCCCAATCTTCCCTCTTAACCGGCTCAGAGAAACCACTCCCCAGGCTGGGAATGAACCCCTCTCCCTTCATTGAAACCAGAGCTACGCTCTTGGTGCTCAGCCCGACTGCCACAAAGTAGCCTCTGCCTTGAAGTGCTAAACCAGTTCAAGAGGTGGGAGTCTCTAATAAACCTCAGCAGATTCCTGTCTCTGAACCTTTTCCCGGTTGTCTAGGCCCTTTGAGAGACACTCACCCTCTCTTCTTAGCTCCTCCACCCCTATTCACTTATTGGCTGAGATATCTTAGGAAAGGGGCATGCTGGAATTTTTCTCCCCCAAAGAGAAATCAAACTAGCAGTAATAGCAGTGATCAAAATAGCCAGGCAAGTGAATTAAATGACCCTCTGACATCTCTTACTGGCTCCGCCTCTGACAGCACTATAGCTGATCCTGGGGTCGCGGATTGTTCATCCCTGTTGGATCAGCTACAGTTCTCCTTATGAGCAGAATCTCCAACTGATGTCGGCAGAATCCACAGGGCATCGTCCATCAAGATTCAAATAGGTCCCTCAAAACCTCTCCCCAGAACTAATCAACACCCTCCAAATAAAGAAGCCCTTCAAGGCATCAAGCCCATAATAGACGATTACAAGGCTCAGGCCCTCATTACCCCCTGCCCTAGTTCCTGTAATACCTCTTTTACCCATGAGAAAACCCAATGGCTGAGGATGGAGGTCTGTCCAGGACAAATAAATAATGCTGTTACCCCTCTGTATCCTGTTGCTCCTGTAACCCCCATGTGCTACGGGACACCCATTCTCCCTGGTAGCAAATTTTTCACTGTAATGGCTCTAGGCGCTGCTTGTTTAGTATTCCAGTTGAAAAGGATGGTCGATATCTTCCTGCCTTCACTTGGGAAGAATGGAAATACACCTGGACAGTAATGCCCCAGGATTACAGAGTCCTCACTTTTCACAAACCTTAAAGGCTGAAACGGATGGGGACGCCTGGGTGGCTTAGTCGTTAAGCATCTGACTCTGGCTAAGGTCATGATCTCAAAGTTCGTGAGCTCGAGCCCTGCTTCAGGTGAACATGAGCCCTGGGGTGAGCCCCGCTTCTCTCTCTCTCTCTCTCTGCCCCTTGCTCACTTGCGCCCTCTCTCTCTCAAAAAAAAAAAAAAAAACCCACCGGAAATGGTTGATATGAAAGAAGTTTTTCGGTAGGTTCTACTTTGTTAGAATATGTAGATGATTTGCTTCTCTGATCCCTTCTCAAACCTCTTCACAGGTGACAGCATCCATCTGTTAACACTTTTGGCCTTAAAGGGACCTAAAGTCTCCAAAGAAAGATTGCAGTTTGCTCAAATGGGTGTTCAGTACTTAGGACATCTGATCTGAGAACAAGGGCTAAGAGCATGCAGATGAAATCCCTCCCTACTGCTGAATGCTGACACATCACCGTTTGACCACCCTGAGGCAATTCAATTTTTTACCGAAAGCTCCCCTACCCAATTGTTTTCCCAATTGGTTTCCCAATTGTTCTTATTTAAAGGACAAAAGTGGTAAATAAGTGCTGGATGCTCCTGCCACTCCTTTTGAAGTCACTGAGATAGCAGTTTACCTCTGGCTACTCCTGCTCAGCAGGCTGAGTCGGCATATGCCCTTACGTGAGCTGTACCTTAGCCAAGGGTAAAACCACAAGCATTTATACTGATAGTATGCCTTTGGGGTAGCTCATGACTTTCGAAGATTATGGAAACAACGAGATGTCTTTGCCTCCAATGGGGATACAATTTAAAATGGCTCCTATGTTCAAAATTTAGTAGATGCCATAGTTTTGCCGGCTGCTCTGGCTATTATTAAGGTCTCTGGGCATTCCAGACTTGACTCGCTGGAGGCCAAAGGAAACCACCTTTCTCATATTTCTGCCAAAAAAATAAAAAATAAAAAAAAAAATCCTGCTTTCAAGGGACTCAATAGCCAAACCTCTGTCATGTTCCAAAGGGATGTTCTCCCAAAACGTAATTAGGAAAACTGAACAGAGACACCCAACAATTGGCCCCATTAAAGGAAAAACAATATGGGAAATCTAATCGTTGTTGGTTTAATAAAAAGAGAGAACTCTGGGTTAGATCAAATAACAATCTGGCCTTCTCAGAAATTCTAAAATTCCCACCACTTATGACTGTACGTGCATTAAACCATCGGTCTGCTGACAGAATGAGAGTGTTCATGAACCAGCATCTTTATCTGGGGGTCCCTCTTGCACTTCCTTAGTGATTGGGGAACCTATTTCGCCACTCAGGTGCTTCAGTGAGTCTGTGCTGTTTTGCGGGCTTTACAACATTTTCATCGTGCACACGATCCTCAGGCCTCAGGGCTAGTTGAATGCAGTAACGGCAATGTATTGTGCGACTTAATTGGCAAGATTTGTAGAGACCTGCCAAACACCTTGGCTGATATCATCACTTAGTCCTTCTAAATCTCAGACCCACCCCCTTTGGAACTCCTAGGCTGTCAGGCTTTGAGACAGTCACAGGACATCCAATGCACTGGCCTCTGTCTCCTTTGATCCACAGTTGATAAAAGGACACATACTTAAAATTGTGAAGGCCTAATTGCTTCTATCAGAAATAACCATGCTTTCGTAGAGCAATCTTTTCACACTGCGTCCGTGGGGGACAAAGACCCTATGCATCTCACTTTGCAACCTGGAGAGTTTGTCTATTAGAAGAGACACTCCCAGAAAGACTCCCTTCAACCTCGCTGGAAAGGCCCTTATCAGGTACTGTTAGCCAACCCTTGTGCCTCCAAATTCCAGGGAATAGACTCTTGGGTTCACACGACACCTCCAAAGAAAGCATCAAAACCAGACCAGACCTGCACACCATCTGGTGACCTGAAAGGAAAGATTTTCTGGAATTGAAGCAGATGACATATGAGGAGACAGCTTTCCCAAGGTGTCCGGACCAGGCCCGTATAACTTTTGGAATTACGGTCTTCTTCATGATCCTGTAAACTTTTTGAAGGGTTAGAAGGTTCAGAATTCAAAAAAGTCTTTCCTTCATCTGAACTATTAACTGACTTTGGATTCTTATCCAAAATCATGGTCTCTGAATTTGCAACCTGGTAGGCAGTATTGTTGGTAACATTTGGTTCTAAATGGTTCTTTTGAGGTAACAATACTGTTTCATTTTATTTCAGAGAGGGAGAGAATGTGTCAACAGGGAAGAGGGGCAGAGGGAGCGAGAATTTTTTTTTTAAGTTTCATTTATTTTTGAGAGAGAGAGAGAGAGCATGCGCGCAAGCTCAAGCTGGGGAGGGACAGAAAGAAAGAGAGGGAGACACAGAATCCAAAGCAGGCACCAGGCTCTGAGCTGTCAAGCGCAGAGCCGGATGCAGGGCTTGAACCCACAAACTGCGAGATCATGGCGTGAGTCACAGTCAGTCGCTTGACTAAGGTCCCCAGGCACCCTGAGGGAGGGAATCTCAAGCAGGCTCCACACTCAGTGCAGAGTGACACAGGGCTCCATCCCTGGGATGGACCTGAGGATCATGACCTGAGCTGATAATCAAGAGTTGGATGCTCAACTGACTGAGCCATCCAAGCACCCCAGGAGCAGTGCTGTTTCAAAATACCTTTGAATTTTGCTGTTTGACAAAAAGTTAATCAGGTATCGCTTCATGTTTATACCTGCACTGTTTCTTCCCAAATGCACTTGATTAATTCTTTCAGTGTGCTCCTATAGTATTCACTATTCTGCTTTTGTAAGTGGGGACTTCCAGGAGGCGTATGTGACTCTGGGTTTGCCTCCACAAGGACAACTTTTCTCCCCGAAGGTAGAATGAGTGCCAGTAAACATTTCAGTTGGCTACTTTCAGACCTAGGGTCCTGGTTTAGAACCATCATTCACTTTGGAATTGTCTTGTTATTTCTTCTGTCTTGTATAATCATTTTAAGGTTTGCATTTTATTGCCTGTCAAAACACTTTTGCAAAAATGACGTACCCAGCAAGGAGATGATCTCCAGTGCTTACAATCTTGTATAAGTGGGAAGTGCCTGAGACTTTTCCCTCTCCTAACCTTCTCTGTTACTCAAATGTGGCCTTAAGTGATTCCCAGCTGCCGTGTACTTGCCCTCCTACGTAGGACATGACAACCAGGAGAGGTCCTTCCTCGCACCGAGAAATAAAACTACTAAATACGGAAAACCTGAGTCTTGATCAGTGATGTTCTCAGAGACAGATCTTGATCAAAAGGGGGAAATATATATTTCCCCTTTTTAAAATAAAGTTGATTTATTTATTTTGAGAGAGAGAGAGCACAGGCAGAGAGGAAGAGAATCCCAAGCCGGCTCTGCACCATCAGCGCAGAGCTTGATGTGGGGGCTTGAACTCACGAACTGTGAGGTCATGACCTGAGCAGAAATCAAGAGTTGGATGCTTAACTGACTGAGCCACCCAGGCATACCTATATTTCCCCCCCTTGTGATCAAGATCTTTGAAGAATGAAAGGAAACCTCACTTAAAATGGAGTCAGGAGGCCAGAAGTGGGAGCTCTCACACCCTACCACTTGTCATCCATTGCAGACCCAACGGGAGGAGAGGTGCCTGGTAAGTTGATATGACTGTACTGCCTTAGCAGGAGGAAAGGAAGGCTTTCCTTCTGCCCCAGCAACAGCTCAGCCAACGAGAAGCCACTATACTTCAAACTCCCCGTTTACACCAATGAACTTTTTGTTTACAACAGCCCCTCCCAACTTCCCTCTTTCCTCTATGAAAGCACATTCCTCTTCTTTGTTCTCTGAACTTACCTATGGTTTAGCTGTAGCTTGCTTGTCCCGGATTGCAATTCTTTGCTATTCCTGACTATTGCTATTAAAATAGCTGACAGTTTATTTTTAAGGTCTACAGAATCATTAATATTATTGACATAGCCTAAGATGTATGATTAATGTAATAATTATCTAAAGTTTCACAAATCTGGTGACTGATTCAAGAGTAGGAAGTGTTTTCTGTGCATTTCTTATATTGAAAACAAGTTTTAATGCAAATTCATTTTCTTATTTTTTATTCTTTGGATGTCAGGAGTTTTTAAGAAGAGAAAATATAGTATATAGCAAAATGCAATCTAATTTGGGATTGTAAATTTTACACTAGTGACTTTACCTAACAAAGCATTTTGTTGAATAAAACCCCGGTATTTTTTTCTAAACAGGGGAGCTTATATGTTTTTTATTATATTTCTAAAGAGAGGCTTTTTTTTTTCTTAAGTAGTTTTCATCCATACACAACCCCCAACATTAAAGACTGAGCCAAAACTAAAAAAAAAAAAAAAAAAAAAAGAAAAAATTTAGGAAACCAAGATAATGTATGGAAGAAAAAAACAATTATAATGATTTTCAGAAAGATCCATAAAAAAGGAGGGTGATACATATATAAAAGAATACTCAGAGAGGAAGAAACAGTTCTTGAAAATTTATAATGGTCATTAAAAATTCAGTAGGAAGGATAGAACATAAACTCAAGAGTATCCCTCAGAAAGTAGAAAAAGAGATGGAAAATAAGAAGGTAAATATACTCATGAAGTTTCAGGGACAGGGGCACCTGGGTGACTCAGTCGGTTAGCATCCAACTTTGTCTCAGTAGAACTCACGGATCTCATGGTCCACGGGTTCAAGCCCCGCATTAGGCTCTGTGCTGACAGGCTCTGTGGCTCAGAGCCCAGAGCCTGCTTCAGATTCTGTGTCTCCTTCAGCACTGAGGATGTAAATTGCCGGTTTGAAAGGACCCACAGTGTATCAGAAGAATGAAAATAGACCCACACCAAGGTACTTAATCTTGAATTGTCTAAATGTCAAGAATAAGGAGATGATCTTATCAGTGTGTGCAGCAGAGGAGGAAAGCCACATACCAGGATCAGTAACGAGAGGGGGATGAGGTTTCTCACCAGGAGCGCTGGCAACTCGAAGACAAGGAATTGTGCCTCCAAAATAATGGGAGAAATGACTTTCAATCTCAAATTCTCTTTCCAGCCAAACTCTTCATCTTGGGAGGGCAGACTAACGGCACTTTTAGGCGTGCATGGCTTTAAGACAATTTACCTTTCACACACCCTTTTCTTAGGAAGCTCGTGGAGAGGGAGCACCACCAAAATGAGGGAGTGAACCAATGAAGAGAAAGATGGGCATGGAAGGAACCCAGGAGAGAAGGGACAGGAATCTCCAGGCTCAGGTTGAAGGAAGAGTGCTCTGAGCTCTCCCAAGCTCAGATAAGAGGGGGAGGCTGAGCTGGGGGACCGAAGTCTCAGGGAAAAAACAAATAGGGCCCATTACCTGGATCACACACACACACACACACACACACACACACACACACACACACACAGAGGGGTTCTGGAGAAAAATTAATGATAGGTATGTAGAGAATAAAACCAACAAAACAAGGCAGTTGTTAACGTGGGGGTGAGACAGAGGCGAGGAAGATGCACAGGGAGAGAAATGTAATCTGGTGCCAGGATACTCAGCTGGGAACAGCATTTACCTACTCATAATACAAATACTGAATGTTCTGTTTTATTAATGAAAAAAAATTTTTTTTTTAATTTATTTACTTAGAGCACAAATGGGAGGGGCAGCAAGAGGGAGAGAGAGAATTCCAAGCAAGCTCCACACTGTCAGTGCGGAGCTGGACACAGGGCTCGAGTTCATGAACCCCGGGATCATGACCTGAGCCGAAATCCAGAGTCTGATGCTCAACCGGCTGAGCCACCCGGGCGCCCCTGAGTGTTGTGCTTTAAATGTCACTGTACAACTCCCTGTGAGGTGGGAGAGTGGAAGTGTGTGTATGTGTGTGCAAGAGAGACCAATCCTTATCTTGCATGGTGGAAGCCAATAATGCCTACGATGATATTGAAAAATAGTATTGTAAATATGGAGGTAAATTGTTATCAGATAGCTAAAGGAAATAAAGGTGGTTGCCCCTGGGGTTGGGGCTCGGAGGACAGGAGCCTTGAAGCCCTATTGAACTTTGAAAAACACATACCCCGTATTATGACGTTAAAAACAAAAATGGCAGTTCCCCAAAACTCTGCCTCTGTAATTTTCCACTGTTCCCACCAGGCCCCCTGCACTCAGAAGCCAGTTCACCAGGCACCCAAGGAAGGGCCGAGCCCCCAGACCCCACCTAACTGCAGAAGCCGGCCCTGTGCTCGCTCCTGAGAAACCCAGCCCTCGGCCGGCCCACCGGCGGGCCGACTCTGCCCCGTCCCCCCACCTTCTTTCCAGGCTGTCGGCCTCCCGCCAGGACGCCGTGCTTCTCGAAATCAAAGCTGCAGACCCTAAATCTCCTGCCCCACCCCCACCCCAGATCCCGCCAAACTGACTCTGCGGGAGGATTTATTACACCGGAGGAACCTACAAAGGAGGAAAACACCCCCCTCCTCCCCCAACCGCAAGACATCTTCAGCTGCTCTGTCCTCTGGAGAGAGCCGAGGGGATGGGCTGCCCCGGGAGACCCGCAGGCGGGAAACTCGTTACAGATGTGAGCTTCGGAGCAAGAGGGGCACTGGAGACCTGCACGTTTCAGGGGTTTGGGGGTGCTCATGCGTTGCCTGGAAACCAGAGACCAAATAGGAAACAGGAAGCCCCAGGAGAGAGGCTGAAATATTTCAGCATCATTTCCAGAGGCGAAGGCTCCTTGCCAGGGCCTGGGAGCAGCTCTGGTCCTTTCTCGTCTCGCTCAGATCATCGGAACCCTCCCACCCCACCGCAGCCCACCCCACCTCACTCACACCGCTTGGGGTAGAGGTGGCTTCTTAAAGGGTGCTGGGGTCCGTGCACACAGGCACACACACGTGTGCACACACACAGCCGCGAAGCCAGTTTCTGGCACTGATTTCTGATGAAGCTGACAGTTTAACAGAAATATCGTCTCACACCTCCGAGGTTCCTGCAGCTGCAGTGGCTGCCTGAGCAGGGCATTGACTTCCTGCTTCCTCTGGAGCGACCGTGGGTGAGGCTGGGTCTGAGCCCGTCCTAGAATCTGTAGCCTGAGCTGACAATGGCCAGGCCAGGAGAGCTCCTGGGACATGAGTCCAGAGCCCGAAACACAAGCGGCTCCCAGCTGAACACCCCAACCGTGTCTTTCTCGGCTGCAGACACAGGTCTGGCCACAGGGGTCCCCTTTACCGTGCCCTGCTAGGGCCCTGCATCTCTCTCTGTCACTGAGAACTTTCTCACCGGGAACGTGTATGGAACCTGCTCTTACTTGTCCCCTGACAATGCCCTGGGAGGCCCATGTTTCTGTGCTCACCCCTCCTCTACGCCCCATATCCCCCTGACTGCAATTCTCATTTGGCACTAGCATCTGTGAACTTAAAAGTTTCGGGCATGTGTATGCTGTGAATTTCAGAATTAGACAGACCTTGCTTCCCGTCACCAATTAGATTTAGGGCAACCTAGCCTCTCTTAGCCTTGGTTTCTTCATCTATAAAAACATGGATGATCAAGAAAAAAAAAGACAAAACAAAACACGGACGATCCTTTCCTCTCAGTGGTGTTGTAAGGATTGGGGGGTAAGAAATATTTGGGCCTCGAATGGTCATTTCTTCAAAGAAGATATATAAATGGCCAACAAGCACCGGAAAAGATGCTCAACATCATCAGTCATTAGGGAAATGAAAATCAAAGCCACAGTGAGGGGCGCCTGGGCGGCTCAGTCTGTTGAGCACCCGACTCTTGATTAAGGCTCAGGTCATGATCTCATGGTTTGTGGGATCAAGCCCCACATCGCGCTCGGCGCTGACAGCATGGGGCCAGCTTGGGATTCTCTCTCTGTCTCTCCCTCTCTCCCTGCCCCTCCCCGCTCATGCTCGCTCTTTCAAAACAAATAAATAAAACTTAAAAAGTATATATTTATATACAGCTTTGCTGCGGGCCTGGGTTTGACAATGGCCGAAGATCTTTGGTTCTCAAAGTTGGCTGTACTGATGCCTGGGTTCCGCTCTCAGAGATTATGATCTAACTGGCATGAGCAGTGGCCTGAACGTCGAGACTTGTGAAAGCTCCCCCAGGCGATCTCAGCAGCCAGGTTTATATTGAAGGTGCCTCACTATAAGTTGGGTCAGCAGGGTCTGACCTGTACTTGAGCGTGTGAACGTAGAAGAGGGTGAACAGTCAGATATGTGTGTGAACGTGTGAGAAAATCTACAATACCCTCGGAAGCTTGGGAGCGTGGGATCCGGCACTCTCTCGGACACTTGTCTATGTGTATGAAGAAAAGTGAGTGCGGCCAGCCATGCTCTGAAAACCTTTTACCTTCGAGAAGGTGCTCCAGGTATTTCCGACACAAGTCACCTGTGTAGCCAACCCCAACATGTTACATTAAGCCAAGGGAGGAGGGGTGTCTAATTCTTATAAAAACAGCACCGGGGAAATTCTCAGCATGCGTTTCCAAGGTTGCCTTCAAGGGCAGCCGCTCTAGACTTGATTCTGGCCAAGCACCAGAAACTGGGAAGTACAGATGGGGGGTCTTGTGAGGAGGTGACAATCATCTTAGGGTCCATGATAACCAGATGGCCAGGGAAGCACTGGAGCCACAAACTCCGTGTCTTCGTTGCCTTGTAATAACAAACTGACTCAGAACTTAGTGGCTTAAAACGAGAACCATATACCACAACGAGGTAACACCTCACACGCGCTGGGATGCCTACTATCAAAACAAACCCCAAATCCAAAAACCTAAGAAACAAAATACTAAGGTGTGGGTGAGGGTGTGGGGAAATTAGAACCCTTGCACACCGTTGGCCTGGATGTAAGACGGGGCAGCCGCTGGGGACAAGAGCATGGCAGTTCCTCGAAAAAATTGAAGATAGAACTGCCACACTACCCAGGAGTTCCACTTCTGGCTTTATAACCAAAAGAATTGAAATCGGGACCTTGAACAGATATTTTTACGTCCATGTCCGTAGTAGTATTACTCCCAATAGTCAAGAGGTGGAAGCAATCCAAGTGTCCCCTGATGGATGAACAGACAAGATGTGGTGTATAAATACAAGATTATTGTTCAGCCTTGGAAAGGAAGAGAATCCCGACGCCTGCTATACCACGGATAAACCCTGAAGACATCACGCCGAGTGGAAAAAAGCCAATCACAAAAAGACAGACGCTGTAGGATTCTACTTATGCGAGGTACCGAGAGGAGTCAAATTCGTAGAGACAGAAAGTAGAATGGTCATCGCCAGGGGCAGAGGGGAGAGGGAAATGGAAGCTACGGGTTAATGGGTACAGGGGCTCAGTTTAAGAAAATGAAGAGAGTTCTGTGGATGGGTGGTGATAGGCACTTAATGCCACTGAAATGTATACTTAATAATAGTTAAGATGGTAAAGTCTATGTATCTTATTATACTTTTTAAAAAGTATGTATAAAAAAATCCCCCCACATCAAGCACCGTCTTATTCTCTCTCAAGACCCTGTGGGTTCACTGGGCCTGCCTAAGAGGTACTTCTGCTCTGTGTGGTGTCAGCTGGGGCTACAGACACCTGGGGTACCTGGCTGGAACATCCAAGATGGCTCCCTCACATGGCTGGCACACTGATGGGAATATCCGGAAGGTGGGCTCATCTGAGACCCTGGGACGACTGGGCTTCTCTTTCTCCTTGCAGTCATAGGGCCCCTTCCTCTCCAAGTGGCCTCTCCAAATGGTCTCTCCACTTGGTCACCCTAGCAGGGTAGCCAGACTTCTTACATGGGGGTTCAGGGTTCCAAAAGGTACAAAAGACAGGCGCTTCCAGGCTTTCATATGACTCAGGCCCAGCCCTGGCACAGCATCATTTCCACCACATGCTATTGGTTAAAAAGAGCTCCAGGCCCAGCCTGGATTCAAGAGGAGGGCACTCACTACACAAGGCTGTGGATGCTGGGAGGTGTGGGTCACTGGGGGCAATTTTTGTACACATTTCCAGAACTATGGTTAATTACCCCCCTCCCCATTCTCCTCTACTCATGTCGCTGGCTCCCCAATCTGCCTCTCTTTTGGGGTTCCTCATCTTGAGGAGTAGCACAACTATCCAGTCCCCTAACACTGAACCCAGACACTTCCCCGAGATCTTCCTCTTCTTTCCTTACACATCCCCCCACTCTGTCACCAAAAAGGCCTGTGTGTCCCACATCCTAAATATGCCCACTCTTCCCCAACCCATTGTCACGGCCTTCCTTTAGGCCACCGCCATCTTACGTGTGGGCTACCGCAAGCACCCCTCCAACCGACTAGGCTCCTGGACTGGCCCTCTCCTGCCCTTCCTCACCCTCCCTCCAGAGAGAGCCACAGAGTGGGGTCCTGTCCTCGACGTCTGAGGTCTTCCCCATCTCCCTGAGTCTTTCCAGAGTACAAGCTCCTGCATGGGACACACCAGTCACTTCCCCCGACCACCCACTCTAGGGTGGTCCCCAGGTGCTCTCCATGATGGGGCTCAGTTTTGTTCACAGCACTTCTGTTTTCTTCTTCTTTTTTTTTTTAATCCCCTTCACCGGGACTCCTCTTCTTGTTCCTGCTTCTTGTGTGTTTCTCACACTGGTAGTTCCTCACGGTCTTCTCTCTCCTTAAGTTCAACTATACAGGATTATTACGGACACTTCGCTTTTTTTTTTTTTTTTTTTTTTTTTAAGATCTAAAAAAAAAACGCAACTTCCCATAATCTCACTCAATAGATAGGAGCTACTTGTAAGTGAGTGGCTTTGTGTCTTGATGTCTTAGGCACCTCGTACAGGGCCTTAACTAGTCAGTCACTTGTACTAGATTTTGGAAAAAACTTTAGAAAGTCCAAAGGAAAGGCAGGTGTGACCCTAGAGGTGTGAACAAGGATTATGCCAGAGGGAGGTTCTAGACAAGAAAGGCCTCCGAGTATAACCAGGGATGAACTCACTGAAGAAGGGGGACATGTCTAAATAAACAGAATAGAGCGCTCCTTAAAAAGCTCTTAATGTTGGGGGGCCCGGGTGGCTCAGTCAGTTAAGCATGCGACTCTTGATTTCAGCTGAGGTAATGATCTCACAGTTCATGAGTTCAAGCCCTGCATCGGGCTCTACACTGACAGCGCGGAGCCTGCTTGGGATTCTCTCTCTCCCTCTCTAACAAAGTAAACTTTACAAAAATCTTTAAAAAAAACAAAAACAAAAACAAAACTCAGCGTAAAAGAACATGCATCCCTCCTGGACTGAGGGGCAGAGACACAAGGACAAAGAGAAGGCCAAGAACTCCTGAATAGTGTCAGGAAAGCTAAAGCTTTGCAAAAACAAGTGTTTTTGTTTACTTTTGTGTTAATGGTGACCGCTGTTGTGTATTTGTTTTCGGCTGCTACTCTACCAAATGACCACAAATAGAGTGGCTTAAAGCACCACAAATCTGTATTTTATAATTCTGGAGGTCAGAAGTCTGACACCGGTCTCAACGGACTTTATAAAATCAAGGTGTCACGGGTCTGCGTTCCTTCTGGAAGCTCTCGGGAGGGAAGCAGTTTCCTTGTCTTCTGTGGCTTCTAGAAGGTCGCCCACGTCCCTTACCTAGTGGCGCCTTCCTCCGCCTCCAAGGCCGAGGATGTTCAGCCATGTCTTTCTCACGCCGCCATTTCTCTGCCTCCCTCATCTAGTCCATCGTGAGGATCCTTGAAGTTCTCTTGCCCGCCCCCGCCCCCCCCCATAACCTACCTATTTTAAGAGCGGCTGGTGAGCAAACTTAAGTCTACCCACAACCCTCCATCCTTTAACCCACCCACGTCCTCCTTGCCATGTAGCGTCACACTCACGGATTCTGAGGCTGACGATGCGAACATCTGTGCGGGGACCATTCTGGTTTTACGGGAAGATGGGAAGTTTGGGATGGGGGAAGATTAGTAAGAAAGGAGAGTAAGAAAAGGGCAGAGCCACAGCTTGGGGAAAGTGGTAGCTGGGAGGGGACGTGAGAGCCCACTCAGGTGCTGCCCGCTCCACAAAGGGCAAAACCAGCAACATTGAGAGAGAAGTGTAATCTGACTCAGGAGTGAGAGAGGCCAGCAGATGGGAATCTTGGTTCAGGCGTTCAAATGCGCAAGAAAGGTCATGTTTCTCTAATTTCTCCAGATTCACTTCAACCTGGCTCCGAGTTCCTATCCGGCCGGTTTGGCAGGAAACCCAATTTAAATTATTACCAAAGCTTCTCCATTCCCCAGGATTCGGAGGCAGCCCCTCTGAATACTGCTCCCCCTCCTCACCAGCACGGTATTGTGTGCCTGGCGCTGTTTTAAGTGCTTACAACACACGAGCTCATTAGATCCTCATTACAGTCCGGAGACAAATAATACTAAGGTCCCTATTTTACATACAAAGAAACTGAGACCCAGAGAGTTTCAGGAACTTGCCCGAGGCCACACAGTTTCAGGTGTTTTGGGTTGTGGTGGACTGGCTCCTCTTCCTCCAAGGGAAGAGCCCCTTGAAGGTCTTGGCCGTTTCAGTGCCACATGTGGGGTAACCACGGCTAAGATGGGGCACCCTGGCACCCATGCCGTTGCTTCCCCAGGGGCACAACGCAGCCATCCACCCAGGGCCTACACTTCCTCAGCACTGCCCAACCCTGCTCCCTCCTACCCTCATTGATTAGTTTTTTTTTTTTTTTTTTTTTACCTCAGGGAATTCTATTCCTTACTCTTCTGGTGGCCATTAAAAATGTTTATCACATTCTCAGGCACCTGGGTGGTGCAGTCGGTTGAGCGTCCGACTTCGGCTCAGGTCACGATCTCGCAGTTCGTGAGTTTGAGCCCCGCGTCGGGCTCTGTGCTGACGGCTCAGAGCCTGAAGCCTGCTTCAGATTCTCTGTTTCCCTTTCTCTCTCTGCCCCTCCCCCGCTTGTGCTCTGTCTCTCTCTCTCTCTCAAGAATAAATAAGCATTAAGAAAATATTTATCATTTTCTCTTCAACCAATGTCAGAAATAGACAGCCAGGCTAATGCTTCTATTTGGGGCCATTGTACAAAGCTCCCCCATGAGGAGGGAATACATACAGACCCAGCTACCTTCACCGGTCCTGGGGCCAGGACATTTAGAGATGAAAATGTCCCCATTAATACTTCAAGAAATGGTCCCGTCCCGCAAGGAAGGGAGTGCCCAGCACCCTTGAGCTAGTTCATTTACATCCCAGAGCATGGACAGAACCTGACAAGAAAATCCACAAAGCCTGCTTGGGCCTCTCTGAGGAGTCTTGGGAAGGCAGAAGGTGCCAGGTGGCTAGCAGCTTTGGAACCAGGTTTTTAAAAATGGAAAAAGAGGTAGATTCCAAAACCGACAGATCCGAACCTTGGCCAAAGCTTCTGAAAAGATCATTAAACACAGAATTTGTAAGCCATTAGCAGAGGAAATGGTCTCGTTTCCTTTAATAAGCGGGTCTCCAGACTGGAGGATCACTGGGATATCAAACTCTGGGGCGAGATATGAACTTTAGCGAAGATTCCCATTGAGACGTCTCAAGGTCAAGATGAAGGACAGTCATCCAGATGATAACTTGGTTAGATAATGTTACAGGCTGAATGCTTGTGTCTCTCCAAAATTCATAGGTTGAAGCCCTAACCCCCAATGTGATGGCATTTGAGGGTGGAGCTTTTGGGACATGATTGGGTTCAGATGAGGTCATGAGGATGGGGCCTTCATGATGGGATTAGTGCCCTTGGAAGAAAAGGAAGAGACATCAGAGCGCTCTCTCCACCATGCGAGGACACAGCAAGAAGGCAGCGAGCCGGAAGCAGGGTTCTCACCAGAACCCAACTGTACCGGCACCCTGACCTTGCACTTCCAGCCTCCAGAACTGCAAGAAAATACAATCTGTGTTGATTTAGCCACCCCGTCTGTACTATTTTGTCATGGCAGACTGAGCAGACTAACACAGATGGGCTTGGAGTTAGTTCGACAAAGGTTCTGGCAAAGTGCTTATCAATGAAATTCTATGAAGGGGGGTGTCACGGATCAGGGACCTAGATTGACCTACGCAGGGAGCATCTACCTGGACTTATGCCATTCCACATCTTAATGCTTTGCGTGATGACAGATAAAGCAATTGATACGAGCAAAGCTTGCCCTGAGCTGGGGGTGGGTGAAGGACAGCGTTCAGCTCAGATAACCAAATCCCAGCACAGTTCCTGACTTCTAGAAGGAACTCAATACACAGACCTGTCATCCCCCCTGTGTGTCCTGCTCTTGTGTCTTTTGTCTTTGAACTATTTCTTCTGCCCACAATGGCTCTCTTCCTCCACCTCTTCGAGAAGTACCCACTCATCCTTTGAGATGATTTCGTTTATATGCCATGTTTGTGAAGTCTTCATTGACCTGTGTTCCAGGTGAAGTCAAGCACTCCTGAGTTGGTGCCCTTTCTTTGCTCTGTATTTTGTGCTTTAACACACATACCTTTCTACACGTGGTCTCCCCTGCTGTATACGAGGCTCCTGAAGGGCTGTGACCGCCTTGCTTGTTTCTATATCCACACTTAGCACAGTGCCTTGCATGTAGTAGGTACTTGATAAACATTTGCAAAGGGGAGGAAGGGAGGAAAGAAGAATCAAGTTGGCTGTTGCCCTTCTCTTGTCATATGAAGGGGTTTCCATGATCTATTGCCGGCCCCCAAACTACTCCCAACTTAGTGTCTTAAAACAAGAACTCTTCTATCTGCCAATGATTCTGTGGGTCAGGAGCTTAGGTCGGACTCTTCTCCTCTATGCAAGTTGGCAGGAGCCGCTCACTTGGGTGTATTTGGCTGGCAGCTTGGCTGGCCTGGAAGGTCAAGACGACTTCATTTATGTGTCTGGCACTTCCACGTTTCACCGTGCAGCCTCCCTCCCTCTGTGAGGCCTGAACTTGCTCACAGAACGGTGGCCACGGAAGAGTTGGATTTCTCACACAACGGCAGATTTTCAAGAGGGGGAGTTGCAAATGGCGAAGGCTCACAGAAACTGTCTATCTCGGCAGGCCCAGCCTCAGAAATTATGCACGCATTTCCCCCATGTTTTACTGGTTAAAACTGGTCACGGGGCCTGCCTAGACTCATAAGGAGGGCTCTGTGGGAAGGGGGAGCAGAAAGAGGAGTGGGGTGGCTCCTAGCAGCCATGTGACGCAGTAGGCTTCGGAGCAGGGACCTGGGTTCAAATCTTACGTCTCTCCTGTGTAGTCTCATGTCACCTAGCCTCTCTGGGCTGGTTCCTCTATCTGTAAAATGGGTATAAGGATCATGAAATCAGCTCTTTCCCAGGGTGATTGTGGGTTTCAAATGAGCTCATGCATTTGAAAGCGCTCCACAGAGGCCAGCTTTTATCAGAGGCAGAGCCAGAAGTAGTAACCAGGCCAGAAATTGAGCCCACACCTCTTCCCACCACACAGACTCAATGACTACACATTCACTGAGGGCAGGGAACACGGGTCACCCGTCTGCTTAGGAAGCCTTTCTCATCCTAAAGAAGATGCAGGTCGTAATTAATACTGCCATCGTGTGACTAAATAATTAGGTCTTGTACCTCTGTTGCTGAGGGTAGGGGGTCAGATTTCCAGGAAGCAGAGAATTTTGGGAGGGGAGGAGGTGGTGCCTAATTTATTTTTATTTATTTATTTTTTCAACGTTTATTTATTTTTGGGACAGAGAGAGACAGAGCATGAACAGGGAAGGGGCAGAGAGAGAGGGAGACACAGAATCGGAAACAGGCTCCAGGCTCCGAGCCACCAGCCCAGAGCCCGACGCGGGGCTCGAACTCACGGACCGCGAGATCGTGACCTGGATGAAGTCGGACGCTTAACCGACTGCGCCACCCAGGCGCCCCAAGGTGGTGCCTAATTTAAATCCATGTGGGAAATAGGAGCAAGAAGATAGACTTTCTCTCAAAATGCTTTAAACTAACAATGGTCTCCCCTGACCTGCCCCACCCTTGTATGCAAGAAGCACAGAAGAAACTCTGAGCCCACTTGCCCAGGACTGTGGGCCTGGTTGGAAGAGACCAGCAGGGCTGACCAAGTGTCAATCTTTTCATGAGGTTAACAAGCAAACCTGTCCCGGACCAGCAGGTCATTTGCATTCTTGTCACAGAGGGTGGCTGGGCTGACTGGTCTCCCTGCTTCCCCATGGTCTACCCTCCACATAGCAGCCCAGTATCCTTTTTCTTTTTCACTTGTCAATTTCTTTCTTTTTTTTTTTTTTTTAATTTTTTTTTCAACGTTTATTTATTTTTCGGACAGAGAGAGACAGAGAATGAACGGGGGAGGGGCAGAGAGAGAGGGAGACACAGAATCGGAAACAGGCTCCAGGCTCCGAGCCATCAGCCCAGAGCCCGACGCGGGGCTCGAACTCACGGACCGCGAGATCGTGACCTGGCTGAAGTCGGACGCTTAACCGACTGCGCCACCCAGGCGCCCCTCAATTTCTTTCTTTAAAAAAAAAAAAAAGTTTTAAATTCCAGTGTAATTCATATACAGTGCTAATTAGTTTAGATTCCATATTGAATTCTATATTGATTCCATATTCTATAGCTGAATGGATTAAGAAGATGTAGTGTGTATATACACTGGATTATCACCCGGCGATCAAGAAGAAGGAGATCATACCATTGGCAACAACACGAATGGATCCAGTGGACCTTGTGCGAAGTGAAAGAAGTCAGAGAAAGACAGATACCGTATGACTTCACTCCTATGTGGAATTTAAGAAACAGACAAATGAACAAAGGAAAAAAGGCAGTAAAGAACCA
The DNA here is from genome assembly GCF_014898765.1 of Herpailurus yagouaroundi. NCBI lineage: Eukaryota > Metazoa > Chordata > Mammalia > Carnivora > Felidae > Herpailurus > Herpailurus yagouaroundi. Next base: position 14,528,020 of record NW_024412426.1, read on the forward strand.
CTGTTAACTATCCTGTTAAATTGTTAGTCCAATCTCTCCAGCATTTCCTCGTGCCATTGCCCTCCCCTTGCACACCCCATCCTGGCGCCATGACCTTCTGCCCTTCCTGAAACACACCAGGCTCTGGGCTTTGCACCAGCTGTTCCCTCCAGCTAGAACACTCTTCCTCCAGATGTCTGGATGGCTCGCCCCCTCACCTCCTTCAAGTCTTTGTTCAAATTTCACCTTCCTAATGAGGCCTACCCCAACCATCCTGTTTAAAATTGTAGGGGCACCTGCTGGCTCAGTTGGTTGAGTGTCCCACTTTGGCTCAGGTCATGATCTCACGGTTCGTGGGTTCGAGCCCCGCGTCGGGTTCTGTGTTGACCTCTCAGAGCCTGGAGCCTGCTTCAGATTCTGTGTCTCCCTCTCCCTGCCCCTTCCCTGCTCGTGCTCTCTCTCTCCCTCTCTCTCTCAAAAATAAATAAAACCATTAAAAAAAGTAAAAGTAATATAAGAATGAAGCCCTTAGTTTACTATGCTCGTTGTCTTTCTCCCCTCACTAAGCTCTCCGAGGGCAGAGGTTTAGTCCGTTTTGTTTGCTGACAGATGTCAAGCCCCCAGAGCAGTTGCTGGACCACCGGATGCCGCCCCACCGCCCCTTCCGGGTCTGCACCTTCTGGCCCGCATAGAACTACACCCCTCCCCCCACCCACTCCTCTGGAATGGTCATGTGATTTGTTTGGACTCCTGAAATGTGAGTGAACATGACACGTGCCACCTCCAGAAGGGATGTTGAAGGGCTGGTACCTGACTGGTTGCAATCCCCTTTCATTCTGGTGTGGTGACCGGCGACCCCTTACCGGGCGGTGGTGGTTCTGTTTGCCCTTGACCCTTGGCCAAGACCAGGTGGAGCAGTGGCACGGGCAAGAAAGACGCTTTGTTGTTGTGAGTCGCTGAGGTATCGGGGAGATTTGTGATTGCAGAGTGGTGGGGTAGGCCCTCCATAATAAGTACTTGTCGAAGAAACGAATGATTAGTCAATGAATCCTTTTGTCCTCTTCCCAAAGTCCTGAATTAAAAAACCCCACTCTCGGGGCGCCTGGGTGGCTCAGTCGGTTGAGCGTCCGACTTCGGCTCAGGTCATGATCTCATGGTCTGTGAGTTCGAGCCCCGCGTCGGGCTCTGGGCTGACAGCTCGGAGCCTGGAGCCTGCTTCAGATTCTGTCTCCCTCTCTCTGCCCCTCCCCCATTCATGCTCTCTCTCTCTCTCTCTCTCTCTCTCTGTCTCAAAAATAAATAAACATTAAAAAAAAACCCACTCTGGGTATTGATATACAATCATGTATAATCATCATCGCACGGATTCTTTTTTGAGTGCCAAGCCCTCGGAAGTGTGCGAGGCACAGGTCTCAGCGTTTTACATGTCCTTACCCACCCACTTCTCAATAAGTAAATCTGAGGTAAGTGCTATTATTGTTCCCATTGGTCAGATAAGAAAACGCCGCAGAGAGAGGTCAAGGCTAGAGCCGCCGGTCCCCACCGGACTTTTGGCAACGTTCTGGAACTCCCAACGGATGAACCCAGGCAAACAGTCCCACAGGCTGCAGCCAGTGTGTGCCGGCTGGTGGTGGGAATACTTGCAATCACCATTTCCTCGTATAGACGCAGCCTCTGGGGCAAGGCAGGAATGTGCACTCAGAGACAGGGAGAGGGGCAGACGGCTTGTTCACCTGCTGAGCTGGGTGATGGGTCACCTGGATGGTTCTAGGTCTGGTTAACGTCTCAGGATGTTTTAAGTGGTTTGGCTGCCAGTAAAATTCTCCAATTGTGCTTTGTGGGGGGAAAACACCCAATCATCCAAAAAAAGAAAAAAAAAAGAAGAAGAAGAAGAAGAAAGAAAGAAAAAAAAAAGAAAAGAAAATCCAAACCCTATCCTTGCCCTTTAATTTTTAAATATATATGTATTCTCCGGCAAAATTCAATCCATATGTTTCTCAACCTTTTATATGCTGAAATGTTGAAATGTTTCCTAGGGAGTATTTGACTTGCAAAACCTCAGAACCTCCCCCCACCTCCTTTCCCTCTCTTCTGCACTATCCCGACGACTCGCGCAACGCTTTAGAAACAAGAATTCGCATTCCAGCAAAAGGGAACCTTGGGGAAAACGGCGAGGCTCTACTCTGAGAAGGCAGAATGGCTCTGGACTGCTGAGACACCCACGGGGACATCCCCCAGGCCCTGTCACCTCTGAGCCTCACACTGAGTCAGACTGGCTGCCTTCCTCTGCTCCGTGTGTGTCCTGATCCCTGAGCACTGCTTTTGAAATAGTGGAGGCAGCTTGAGGGACCTCAGCGTCTCTTTACACACTTGGAGTCAGGACAGCCAGCCAGACAGTACAAAGACGGGTGGGAGAGCAGACAGGGATCCGGACTTTTGTTGGGAGCCTGGGCCATGAGGGTCTCAAGCTCATCCTACCCCATTCCTGATGGCGGCTCTTCGTGCAGGACCAGTGAGGCACAGGCCGGGGGAAAGGGGACATGTGCAGTGCGGCAAGGCTGAAGGCCGTACGGGGGCTTCAAGCCAAGCGCCACGGGGTGGAAGCGATAATAATTATTCATGCCTGGCAGTTGTGTAACGCTTCATAGTTTCAGAAATGCTGTCGGCAGTTTGATGCAGCCAGTTTTGGGGGGCGGGGGTGGGGGGGCAAAACGCTTGCATTTGATTCTGATTCTTTGATTCTTTGCCCTGGCTGGGCAACCCTCAGTCAATACACCTAACCTCTCTGAGCCTCAATCTACTTATTCACGGAACGAGGACCGTAACAACTCCTGCGTCACAGGCTGGCTGTGAGTCTTGTGAGAAGATGCCAGTGAACACGCTCGCAAGTCGTGAAGCTCCAACAGCTCGCGGTGGCTGCTGTGGAGCGGACGCCTCACCTCGCCTGGTGCTCGGGTCTTGAAGCTTAAGAGCCTGACCCTGCCCAAGGAGGACAAACGGATTTGCAGTTTTCTGTCCTGTCTCTCTGCGAAGGAGAGCGGATGTCGTCCCTCTCGGGCTTACCTTCCCATCTCGGGCGCTCTCAGGATTCTGGATGCCGGGGAACGTTTCTAGGAGGGACCGAGGAGCCTCCAGGGGGACGACTCGTCCTGAGGGAAGGAAGGGGGAAGAAGGCAGGGCTTGGGGTGGCCGTCCGGAGGAGAGGAGTGGCTTCCAGGACCTCTGGGGGGTTCTAGCAGGAAGGTCAATACACACAAGGGAGGGAGGGAGTCCCCCAAGTGCTGTCAGAAGCGAGCACCAGGCCCACACGACGTCGTGCCACACGGAGACGCCTCAGCAGCCATCGCAGTGGCCCGGGGCCCCTTCCTGGGCTCTGGGGAGCACTGGGCAGTGGATACGTTTCCAGGGGCTGGGCTGGAGGCGCAGCAGGAGACGGGGGTGTGCTGCGGGGCCGTCTGGTGCACTGAGGACCCCCGGGGGGCTCCCAGAACTATGGCCCCTTGAAGGAGGGGTCCCGTGATGGCAGGTGGAGGCAGAAAGGGCAGCACTGTCTCGTGACTGTGACGCTTTACTCCACCGAGGCTCACGTGCGTGAGAAGCGGGGCCGCCAGGAAATGGCCGGAACACCTCGGTGTGGCACAGGGGGCCTGCCCGGGTCCCTGCCCGTCCGCCACCCCTGCCCCAGGTACAGCCCCGTGCCTCCGTGGGTCTGCTCCTCGGCCTGCATGGCCTTTCCCTGCCCCGTGCCTCTCCGCCAGACGATCACCTACATCTGTTCATCTGTGTCCTCGGGGCCCAGCAGAACGTCTGACACATGTTGAAAAAGTGGAGAGAGGGGCGCCTGGGTGGCGCAGTCGGTTAAGCGTCCGACTTCAGCCAGGTCACGATCTCGCGGTCCGTGAGTTCGAGCCCCGCGTCGGGCTCTGGGCTGATGGCTCGGAGCCTGGAGCCTGTTTCCGATTCTGTGTCTCCCTCTCTCTCTGCCCCTCCCCCGTTCATGCTCTGTCTCTCTCTGTCCCAAAAATAAATAAACGTTGAAAAAAAAAATTAAAAAAAAAAGAAAAAGTGGAGAGAGTGAGGGGCCCACATAGGACCCCCAGTATTCAAGTCCCAAACCCGTCTCCGGCATCGGCGGCGGTGGACCCTCCCGCCCTCGTCTGTCCTGGGCGTCTGCAGGTGCTGCCCGGGGGGCGGGGGCCACAGACACACAGCCCCGTGCAGCTCGGTGTCCAGCCGGCACACTCACCTCGCCTGGAGCGGGGAGGGCACAGGCACCCGGCAGGAATCCCTGCAGCCAGGCCGCCTGCCCCACCCGGGCCTCAGCTTCGCAAGCTGCGCTGGGCATTGCCGGCCTCTGGGCCCTCTGGGCTCTCTCTTGAGGTGTCCCTTTCCGAGCAGGAACGGAAGTCTGACAAAGCCCGGCGATCAGCCAGTGCAACGCAAGCCTGCTGTGGAGACGCCTCCGGGTGAGATGTGTTCTTGCGCGTATTAGGATCACCTGCGGGGCTTTGAAAACGCCACTCTCCAGGCTTCCCGTGTTAGCAACTGTGCCAGAATCGCTGGCGTGGGACCCGGGCATCAGTGGTCTTCAAAAGGCCCCAGGTGACTCCAAGCTAGAGCCAAGTTTGAGAAAAGGTGATCCCTGTGCCCCAGCCTCATCAATGAAACGAGGTTCTCTGGGGGCCTGGGCCTCCTTTGGTTTGTTTGGTTTTCATAGGTCTCCAGGGGATCCTAATTTGCACCGGGCGTGAGGTCTGATCAAGCTCCAAGGTACTTGCCTGAGGACTCGTAACACACGGTGGGATCAGGATATGAATCCAGGGGCCTGAACCCCAGTCCAGTGCTCCTCCTGTCACCCGGGGCGAAGGGCACACAGGGGGACTCCCTCCAGCCAGGCGCTTCACAGCTTCAGGGTTCCGGTTGGCAGATTTGGCCAAGAGAGGTCGCAAGATCATCCTCAAGTTTGGTCACAGAACTTGCACGGGGGCAACCGCTCCCCTGCCCTGCACTCTCCTGGAAGCCGCCTGGGGCTTCTGTGCCTCCTGCCCTCCCACTCTTTCTGTCCCTCCCATCATGCGGTTCGGTGGGAGCATCACGGGTTTGGAGACAGAGTGCCCTGCTTCCCCTCCAGCCCTGCCAATAGTAAGCGTTGGCAACTAATACCTGTCGAGTGCTCGTCATGAGCAGGCAGGGACTGTACCTTCTCATCCTCGGCCTCTCTTAATGCTCAGATGGGGATCACGAATGCCCATTTCACAGATGAGAAAAGTAAGCCCCAGGGAGGTTAACAGCTTGTTCCAGATCAGCTGGATCACTTACTACCGTAAGTGATGGTGCTGGGATCTCAACTCAGCCTGCAGAGTCCGTGCTTTCTCTCCCAGAGCGGCCCTCACCCTGTTTGCTGCAGTCAGCTGGGAGCACCTGCAGCACCTGGCGAGGTCCTCCTGGTCTTTTGAGACCTCAGTGACTTGCTTCCCGGTGACCCACACCGTAGCCTGGATTGGGCCTCGTGTGTCTCCTCCGTGGTCCCATCTCTACTTTGCTCTTGACTCCTGGGGACCCGGCCCTTGGGAGGAGCCCAGAGGCGCGCGGTGACGTCTATGGCCACCAGGCCCTCACCTTCGGGAGCCTCCTTTTCAGCTCAAGAGGTCCCCGGTCCCAAGAGCTTTCTTTCAGCTCCAAATACATCTACCGACCGTGACCCGACCTAACATCCGTAGTCTTCTGGGACGTATTTTGGGCCATGGTCAGACTGTTCCCCAACAGTTGAAAATTGAGGTTCGTCTTACAAATAACTGGGGCGCCTGGGTGGCGCAGTCGGTTAAGCGTCCGACTTCAGCCAGGTCACGATCTCGCGGTCCGTGAGTTCGAGCCCCGCATTGGGCTCTGGGCTGATGGCTCGGAGCCTGGAGCCTGTTTCCGATTCTGTGTCTCCCTCTCTCTCTGCCCCTCCCCCGTTCATGCTCTGTCTCTCTCTGTCCCAAAAATAAATAAACATTGAAAAAAAAATTAAAAAAAACAAACAAATAACTGCGTGACGAACGTCTCTGTCCACACATTTCCCTAGGAGGGGCACAGAGGCCAGGGCCGCTGTGTGTGGCGGTGGGATTAGATACGGCGGCTGGGAGGGAGGGAGGGTGCAAGAAGGTCTCCTGTGGCCCCGCGTTGTCTGCACCAGCCAGGCTCCCCGGGCAGCCTCCCCAGCCACCGCCCCATGGGCAGCTAAGTCCCATGCATCACTGGCAGCTTCTGCAGTGTCTCTGGCTCTGCGAAACTTGGCCCCCGTCCCTGCTTACATTTGCAAAACTTGACCATGAAGAAGAGGCTTACCTCGGAACGCTATTTATGTACCACTGATGGATACAGAACGCTGTGTCTATCCCTGTGATGGTGGGGGCGGGGACGGGATGTGCTAGACGCAGTCGTGCAGCTGGGGCCGACTCCCAAGTACCTGTGCGGGACGCTGAACGCTTCACGCAAAAGGTCTTACCGCATCCTCTCACGGCAGGGTGTTTGACACGTGAGGCCCTGAGGCCCCAGAAGGACACACGCCCCCTCCAGGTGCTGGCAGGTGGGGATCACAAGGCTCTAATCCACGCGTTAGGTTAAAGTCACTCCCCAACCCCAGTGAGTAAGGAAGTCTTAACACAGCAGAAGCTGTCATTTCCCAACCTTCGAAGGATGGGTGTGATCCCAGCTGGTATAGACAAATGGGAAGGGCAACCCAGGCTGGGAGTTGGGAAGGGGCAGGGAGCGTGTGGGCTGAGAAGGGAGCAGCGCGGAGACGGAGCTCACTAGGTTGGGTCTGTGTTGGGGAAAGATGAGCCATTGGGATGGAAACAGGGCCCCTGGACTAGCCGGTAGTCTGGAGAGGGCTCCTTCTCCACGTCTGACTTTCTCTGGCTCAGAGTGGGGAACAGTGATGAGGGTGAGGGGGTTGATTACATTTGGCACCTTCTTGTAATCAGTAGAGGGGAAAAACATAACCCAACACTAGATTAGGTAAACAACCGAGATCCAGGTTGCCAAACCCAGACCCTGAGTGAAAACAGGCCGCCCGGTGCCTGTCTGAATTCAAACAACACTCTCAGATGAGCACAGTCCTGCAGAAGGTCCCAGGAAAGAGCAGCAGTTTCCCTGAAGGTGGGGCCTAGCCACTGCCTTGGCCAAGGCGGAGTCCTGGGGGCAGGTGACGCTCAGGACAGACTCGGTGCACAGCACCTCCCGGATGGCTGCTTGGGAGGTGGTGGTACAGGGTCTTTTCTCTGCAACCCCCTGTATTCCTCACCTGCGTGGTTCCTCCAGAGGCTCCAGAGCCTACCAGGAAAACCTGGAGAGAGGCGGAGACCATCTTCTGGAATGGCCAGGGCTTGCTCCAAAAGCCTCTGTCACCTTGGCTCCGGGTCTCCACCACCCTCCCCTTGTTCTCTAGGGTTGGCAATGGGGAGAGGCGGTCGGCCCCTTCTCTGGGTCCCAGCCTCTTGGGCTGTTGGCTAATTTTGGTTGGAACTCCGGTATTAAGTAAAAACATCAGGGATTCCTGGCAAGGACTCAGACGAAATGAGAATTAGAAAAACAGAAGAGTCTCCAAGTCTTCCCAAGCAGTGTAAGCAAACAACGGCCCAAGCTGTTGACGGCCCCTGGAGAACACCCCTTGGCAACAGACAGCCCCGCACCACCTGCCTTTCACTGGGGAGGCTTTCTCTGCCTGTGGTTCACGTTAGAAATTCTGACCCATGTGTCCAACCGACTGTTGGATGTTTCCATCTGAATGGAAACACCTCGAACTCTGTAGGTCAAAGCCAAACTCTCCCCTGACCCCTGACAGACCTCTACGTCCACTTTGTTCTCTCTGTCTCTCGCTCATTCAGCGGCTGGTACCGCCATCCTCCCAGAGACTAGAACAGGCACGTGGGATGCACCCTTGTCTATTCCATCCAGACACCAGGTCATTTCCAGCTCCCCATCTTCCTCCCCATTTCTGCCGCTCCCTTGGTTTGAGGGTCTCATTCTGAGCTGTCACAACGGACTCCTTGACAATCACCTTACCTCTGTCCTGTCCGTTCTCAAAACCACCCTTGACCCTTGACCCTTGATTCCAGGGGAATCCATCCGAAATGCGAACTTGTTTGAGCACCCTGCCCCCACTCCCTTGGAGTGTACCGTGGAGAAAACGGTTGAAAACCAATCGTTGCAGGGTAGTGTCCTTCTAAGGGGGAGGTGGTGATCCAGTGTCTGTGAGTGGGGAGATTGATCTCGGTCGGCTTCCTTCCCCCGCAGGGAGGAGTGGGGAGAATAGGTGGGAATGTCTGAATTTGTGACTTACTGTTTAGGTCAGCACAAAGAAAGACTGAGTGGTCACTGAAGGTTCACGGTGTAAAAAAAAGTAAAGGAAGCTACAAGGCACATCTATTAAGCTGGAGAAGAGTGCTATGAACACCTTATCTTTAAAAGAAATATTTTTCAGGGGCACCTGGGTGGCTTAGTTGGGTGAGCGTCCAACTGCAGCTCGGGTCATAACCTCCCTCACTCATGGGTTCGAGCCCCGCGTCGGGTTCTGTGCTGGCAGCTCCGAGCCTGGAGCCTGCTTCAGATTCTGTGTCTCCCTCTCTCTCCCCCTCCCCCACTCACGCTCTATCTCTGTCTCTCAAAAACGAGTAAACATTAAAAAAAAGAAAGAAAGAAATATTTTCCAGTTTCTGTTACCACCAAGGCGGCGCCCTTGCCCCCGTCCCTCACCCCCATGCTCACGTGCACCCCAGCCTCCCAGACTGCGGTCTCTAATATCATTCTCCACTACCAGGAATGAGGATTCCATAGAGACAGCTGAATCCTTGTCTTTAAGAGGCAGGAAAAAAATCAGGATGGGGTCTGGAACATCTTGTTGTTGCCAGAAAGCAAGAATGCTTTCAAGAATGTCAAGGGCAGCGCTGCAAGGACAAAGGAGCCAAAGGGGTTCCTGAATCAAGCCCTGACCATTTGGGCATTAATTAGAAGAGGTTGAGCCAGAGAAGGAATGCGGGTTTGCTACAATACTCAAAAAACAAAACAAACAAAAAAACCTTAAAAGTATACAGACAAGTGGCTGGAGGTGAAAAAAAAAGGGTGAATAGAACGGGCTATGTTAATTTGTATTGACTTCAGTAAGTGGGGCATTTCATGTAAACAGGTCTTTTGTTTCTTCTACTAATTATAAATCTGTTTATAAAAGAGAGAGATGTGCTTGTTTCTCTCTGTGAAAGCAAGAAAGAATAAATATAGGGAACTCTGAGTCAGCTAAAAAAATTTTTTTTTTTTTTTTTTTTTTTTTTGAGAAAGCAGGTACCGTCCCAGGACAGGGCTTCTCAATCCTGAGGTCACTAGGGATGACTCATTAGGGAGGGTCCCCCTGTGTTTGCAGTGGGCCTGGGAGGAGCAGTGTCTGCAGAGAGTTGGTGCCTTCTTCCTCAGGGGATGGAAGTTCGAGATGGCCCTATAGGTGATAATACACCGCCAGCAAGGAGCCGCACGTTTTTAATAACGCTAACAGACCAGGGCAATATATCATGAGGCAACCCTGGCCAAGCAAGATGCCAATTCATCTCATTTCTGGGGGGAAAATACAATGCTGCAAAACTGAAAACCTTCCCTAGAGGTGTGGGCTTGAAAAGTCTTACTGAAGAAACAAAGTTTAATTATAAAAAGGCGACTGTCCATATTTGGATTCTTCTCATCAGACTTTGTAACCCAGGCTTACATCCTGACCCAGAATCAATTCTTCAACCACCCAGACTTTCACAAACTCCAGCGGTTTGAGGCGGTTCTTTCCCTTTTTCTTCTGGTCTGGTAAGGTTGTTAAAATCCCTAGGAAGGTAAAAATAGTATTTGGTAAAAAATCACTGAAATCCTAGGAAGGTGTCAAAATTGGCACCCCGGGAAGGTGTGGAGTTTAGGATGAGACAGAAAGTGAAATCCACATCATTAGCACTTTTTTTAACAGGTTTTGATATAAAGGTATGAAGCGGTTTTGGAATTGCGATGTTTTGTATAGTTAATGCACTTAGAGCTTTTAGAAGGATCTGCTGCAGTGAATTTGTGAATTGAATTAAATGTTTGGAGGTGTTTCTTTAACTTGGCGATCAATGTTAAATGTGAAAATCCAATGTGCTAAATTCATGAAGTCTTAAAAAAAAAAAACTTTATTTCTTAGAACAGCTTTTGGTTTACAGTGAAACTTAGCGGAAAGTAGAGAGTCCCCGTATGCTCCCCTCCCCGTGATGACACACGGTCTCCGAACGCTCTCTCAGCTCCCCCGCCCCCGCAGAGCGGTACTTTTGTTACAGTCAGTGGACCCATACTGACACATCGTTATCAACCAAAGTTCAGGGTCGACATTACGGTTCACTCTGGGTGGTCTTGGCAGTCTTTGGGTCTTGACAAATGTATAATAACATGTATGCACCATTGTAATGTCCTACGGAATAGTTTCACTGCCCTAACCATCCTCTGGGCTTGGTCAATTCATCCTTCCCTCCCCGCTAGTCCCTGGCAACCACTGATCTTTTGTTGTGTGTTGTTTTGTTTTAATTTTATTTATTTATTGTGAGAGAGAGAGAGTGCGGGAGGGGCAGGAAAAAGACACAGAGGGAGAGAGAGAATCCCAAGCAGACTCTGCGCTGACAGCGGGGCTTGAACTCATGAATTGTGAGATCATGACCTGAGCTGAAATCGAGTCAGACGCTCAACTGACTGAGCCACCCGGGCGCCCCAACCACTCATCTGCCTACTGTCCCCGTAGTTTTGCCTTTTCCCGACTGTCAGCTACTTAGAATTGTACAGTAAGTAGCCTTTATAGTTTGGCTTCTTTCATTTAGTAACATGTGTTAAAGTTTCCTCCACGTCTTCATGGCTCGATAGTTCTTCCTTCCCCACCCCCCTTGCAGGCTGAATGATATTTCATGGTCTAGATGGGCCACAGTTGGTTCATTCATTCACCTACAAAAGGATATTTTGTTTGCTTCCAGGTTTTGAAAATTATGAATAAAGCTGCTATAAATATCTGTGTATAAGTTTTTGTGCGGATGGAAGTTTTCAACTCCTTTGGGTAATTACCAAGGAGTACCTTGCTGGATCATAAGAGAGTATGTTCAACTTTGTAACAAACTGCCAACTGTCCTCCAAAGCGCGGATTCCATTTTGCACCCCCCCTGCCCCCCACAGCGATGAATGAGAGCTCCTGTTATCCTCAACCTCACCAGCATTCGTTGCTGCCATTGTTTGGGGTTTGGGCCATTCTAATAGGTGTGTAGAGGGAACTCGTTGTTTACAGTGAATTTGATTCGGAAATGAAAACCAAGAACACATGCCAGTTAGAATGGCTAGCGTAAAAAACACAAGAAGCAACAAGTCTTGGTGAGGATGTGGAGAAAGTGGAACCTGTGCACTGTTGGTAGGAATGTAAATTGGTGCAGCCACTCTGAAAAATGGTATGGAGGGTCCTCAAAAAACCCAAAACAGGAGCACCGTACAATCCGGTAATTGTACTTTTGGGTATTTACCCAAAGAAAATAAAAACACTAATTGGAAAGATATATGCACCCCTATGTTCATTGCCCCATTATTTACAATAGCCAAGATATGGAAGCGGCCCGAGGGTCCATCCATAGATGAATGGATCCAGAAGATGTGGAATATCACTCAGCCATAAAAAAGAACCAAATCTTGCCATTCACAACAACATGGATGGACCTGGAGTGTATTATGTTAAGTGAAATAAGCCAGACAAAGACAAATAATGTGTGATTTCACTTATATGTGGAATCTAAAAATATGGCAAACACACAGCAACAACAAAAAAGAGAGAGAAACAGACTCATAAATATAGAAAACAAACTGGTGTTTGCCAAGAGGGAAGGGGGTGGGGGAGGGGGGGAAATGGGTGATGGGGGGGATAAAGGGGTACAAATTTCCAGTTGTAAAATAAGTCATGGGGATAAGAAGTGCAGCCTAGGGAATATATAGTCAATGATACCTTCATACACCAATCGTGGTGAACATTCCATAACATAAAAGATTGTTGAATCACTACGTTGTATACCTGAAATGAATTTAATATTGTATGTTAACAATACTTCAACTAAGTTTTTTTTAATGGGCATTAAAGCCTGTGTCAATAGTAGTCAGCATCCCTCTCCGTGCCCAGAGGTCCTTCGGACTTGAACTAACCCTCAGTGGTCTGAATACTACTCACCAGGCAGTGTGGGCCTGAGTGGGGGTGGGGGGGTGGTGGTGAAGAGGGGCCAAGTTACTCCTGGTTGCAGATAGGATGACTTAGGGAGGAGGGTTAAGGGCAGAGAGAGTAGGCCAAGGTGGGAGAGGGGGGGACAAAGAGATACGGTGGGAGAGTAAAACTCAGGGTGGTGGCCAAGAAAAATTTAAGAACGGGCAGCTTAGTATTTTGTTTGGCAGAAGGAGCATTGCCGTGATGTGCCCCGTTTCCACGAGGCTGCACTGTGTGGGTGTGGGGGTGTTTTGTGTGGAACTCCAGGAGAGGAGACCGAGCTCCACGCCTGTGTCCCGGAGGCATGGAGAAGGACCAGCTGTGGGCAGGGAGAGGGAGGAGACCAATAGCCTGTGGCAGCAGCCTGTGCGGGGCCCCTCTCCCCAGGGACATAAGGAAGGCCAAGAGGGTTTCTATGTGGAACTGGCCCTCATCAGCCACCAAGCCGAGTGTTCCATTTTCAAGATTTTCTGTGAGTTGGTTATTAAATTACTGGCAGGGAGAAATCTGCCCTGAGGCATTTGCACCACGCAAGTCGGTGTGCCAACGTCACGGGTCAGCAACCTCCCCAACTCTTGCTCACGGCTGCCAGTTAAACGGTGACCAGCACACCACGGCAGGGAGGCCATTTGTGATTCGGCTCCTCGCCCCTCTCTCGAGGCTCAGCTCCTGTCACATCTTGTTTTCCACACACCAGAAATGCCAGAGGACATGAAACTCCTGGCTCCTGGCCTTGTGCAAATGCTGTCCCTCTTTCCCTGACTGCACTCCGTTTTTTAAGTCACCTCCTGGGGAAAGGCTCCACTCCAGGGCTGGATGTGTGAATTCCCAAGGAAAAAGTGTCTTGACCCTGTGGGGTCCTCCCTCCCGTCCTGTCCCCTCCAGCTCGAGAACCTTGAGATGGGCCTGTGGACTCTTCATTTCTGCGTCAGGAGAGCCTGGCGTGGGGCCAGAACCTCTCTGAACTTCTACAGCACGATCTCCCAGGATAGGCTTAGTCTTTTTTTTTTGTAAGTTTTTTTTTATGTTTATTTTTGAGACAGAAACAGAGCATGAACGGCGGAGGGTCAGAGAGAGGGAGACACAGAATCTGAGTCAGACATAGAATCTGAGTCAGAGAGAGGGAGACACAGAATCTGAAACAGGCTCCAGGCTCTGAGCTGTCAGCACAGAGCCCGACGCGGGGCTCGAACTCACCGACCGCAAGGTCATGACCTGAGCCGAAGTCGGCCGCCTAACCGGCTGAGCCACCCAGGCGCCCCTGGGATAGGCTTAGTCTTTAAGGACAGTCACGGTAGGACCGTAGGACCGGAAGGGGAAAGTTGCTGCCATCTTTGAATTTAGAGGGAAATTCTCCAGTGCTTCCCGGATGCGGTGTGCTGAGGGACAGCGAGCGCAGGGTCAGCTTTCAATGACAGAGGATGAAAGAGGAGGCCTCCTGATGACCGCTGAGGCCTGGGGCTTCTCCAGGTGACAGCAGTGGTCCCACCCATCCGGCAGCGCACTGGGCTCCAGGCCTCTGGGTCGGCTCCAAGGTGTCAGCACCCGGGCCCAGGCCTTGGCTGCCCGCTGACTGAGTCGCTCCCAGCCAGAGCCACTTTCCGACCCCGCAGACTTGTCAGCAGGATTGGAAATGGTGACTTGGATGAAAAACTTAAACTGCAGGGGAATTTTTCAGGGCTGCAGAGAGAAGAGCTCCTCTTGAGGCTTTTGACTGGGTGGCCCCCTGGATGGCTCTGCCTCCCCTCTGGTCAGGGAGACGTGGGTCCCGTGGGTCCCGGAGGACAGCAGCCCTGAGGGGAAGGGCAGGCGGAGCCGGGGAGGGGCCGGCAGAGAATCTTCCCTGATGCTGTTTCCTACTCTCTCAAGGCAATGCCCCATTATAAACACTGTTTGCTTCAGAATCCTAAATGTCGTCTAGAAATCCTATTGGCATTTTTGGGAAGATACACGAACCAGTCTTGCTGGTGGGGGTAGGGCACCGTCTCTCCACCCCAGCAGGAGACGGCTTAGAATAAAGTAGAAAGCTGAGAGCCAAGACCGGCAGGTCATGCCCCGCTGGGGACAGCCAGGAGGCAGGCCAGGTGCTGTCCCCCAACCTGGGCCTGGGGGTTGGGACGCGCACGTGAGCTGCCTTACCTCTCTGGACGTCGATTTTCCTCAGAGTGGCCAAGATGTCTTTTCCTGGAAAGCCATGAGCCCGTTTTTCCTGAATCTCTCATGCCCATGTAGGCCCGCCCTCCTTGATAACACCATTGCCTCAGGGCCTGGGGTGTGTGTGTGTGTGTGTGTGTGTGTGTGTGTGTGTGGGTGTGGGTGTGGGTGTGACCTGGTAACTTCCAGAAACTTCTGCTTAAAAGAACCCATCTCTGGGGCAGGTGTGGCTGCCAGGAGAGCGCTGGGAATATGAAATCCCTCAGCAGGTTTGCTCTGAGGGCTGAAAGCAACTCAGTGCTTTTACAGGGTCTGGGGGAGCCCTGGTTATTCTTGTCCTTCTGGCCTGAGCAACTCAAGCATCATTTGTCAACTTGTGTCTTCCTTCTCTCTTCTATGGGTCATTAGAGCAGGTGCTAAGATAGGTCACAGTCCGGGGGCGCCTTGGTGGCACCCTCAAGTGTCTGACTCTCCATCTCGGCTCAGGTCATGAAGTCACAGTTTGTGAGTTCAAGCCCCGCGTCGGGCTCTGCACTGATGGCTCGGAGTCTGCCTGGGATTCTGTCTCTCCTCTCTGCCCCTCCCCCACTTGCGCGCGCGCGCTCTCTCTCTCTCTCTCTCAAAATAAATAAACTTAAAAAAAAAAATAGGTCACAGTCCTGTCGCAGCCACATGAACAAGCCATAGCCCCAAGGCAGAAGGACGGAAGTCCCTTTATGACTTGTGGACCTCGTGTGTCCCTCGCGCTTGTGGTGGCTCCTGACACGGGTTATAACCCTGCAAACAGGTGCCGGGCACTTCCTGTGGGCCAGAGATTGTGCTAAGCTATGTACAGGCGCCATCTCATGTAATGTCGCCACGGTCTTGTGAGGAAGGGAAGTTCTATGATCACCATTTTCCAGGTGACAGAAGTGAGGCTCAGACAGCTATGCAGCTGGAGGCCTGGATGGTGAGTAGAGCCACGATCTGAACTTCCATCTTTCAGACTCGGGGTGGGGGGGTGGGCAATACTGCCTTCCTGGGACTGGCATATTCAGGCTGATTCTAAAGTTCGAGTCCAACTTGGACTGGTCTTTGGACAACTGACAACGCTTACAATATCCGTCTCCTTTTGAGGAGGGAGGAAAATGCCATCCCTGGAACATTTCTATCGATTCATTACCAAGAGGTTAAATTCAGCGTAAAGTGTACCAGCTACTGACCCTGAACTTCTGCCTTGACCTCCCTCTGCAACCGGTTTCCCCACGGCCACTTACCTGCTGAGTTCTATGTTGAATCATCTGAAGTTGATGTTGTTATAGGTAAAACTAGCAACTTCCTGTGATTCAAGCTAACAGTAGACATTGCAACGCGAAGAGCTCTCACATACCTTGATGTGATTTAAGTTTTTATTTATTATTCTGAGAGGGTGTGCGTGCGCGCGCGTGCACGAGTGGGGGCGGGGCAGAGAGAGAGGGAGACAGAGAGCATCCCAAGCAGGCTCTGCACTGTCAGCGTGGAGCCTGACATGGGGCTCGAACCCACAAACGGCGAGATCACGACCTGAGCTGAAGTCAGACGCTCAACCGACTGAGCCACCCGGGCGCCCCAAAGCTTTCACCTACCTTTACTGCTCCACCTCCCTCGGTCCCCAACCAACAATCCCTCTTATCCAAATTTTGCCCTCACTTCAAGGTTTAGCTTAAATAATGCCACTTCCTCCAAGAACTCTCTGCTGAACTCCCATCTGGAAATCATCTTTCCCAAGCGTCCATGGCACCTTGCCCGCACCCCTCGTCACCATTCTCCAGGCACTGTGGTTGTCTACACGTACGTGCTTTTTTCTGATGAAGGAACCGTGTCTAATTTATCCCCATCTGGCTGGCTCTTCAGCATAATATCCGGCACTTTGTAGGTGCTTTTTAAGAGTTGAGCTCAGTAATGTGACCTTCTGCTCCTTGTAGGGACAGTGTCCCAGGGCTCCACACTATAGCTTGTGGGAGCATCTGCGAAGGGAGCAGCGTGGGAGGCAGTACCTGCCCCTCAACATCCACCCCTGTGACCCTGGGAAGGGGGGGCCCAGGAGCCCTCTCTGGGTCACACTGATTACAAGAATCAGACGAGGACGATGTGCCAGAGACAAGGCTCCCTTGATGTCATCCCACCTCAGAGAAACTTCTCCCAAATCTGGCCAGGGTGGCAGAACCAACGAGCCTCAATTTTGGTCACTGCCTTGGGTACAGGCTTAGGATGTGGTCTGCAGGCCAGGGAGTCAGAAGACAGGCGACCCTGCACGGTCCCCCACTAATGACTTTCTGGAAAGGATCCCCTAGCAGCCCTTACCCAGTGAATTCGTATTTCCTCCCGAATACATATCCACACACAGACCCTGCTTTCTCTCTAGAAAATGTTGCTTGCGGAAGACCGCGTGCCCTTGACTAAGCTCATCTTGAACCCAACGGGGCTGTGGTTTTCATTTCATATCTCCTGGCTGCCCCTCCCTCCCTTTCTGAGAGCATGACTGGGAAATGAGGAGGAAGGCAGGATTTTAAATGGCTGATGATCTCCATCTCCTCGTGGCAGCCGCCCAGTGCGGACTCTGGATCCGGGCCACCGAGCCAGCATGGGGAAGAAATGAGGCGAGGGGGCAGATCGCAAGCAGAGAGCCCGGCTCCTGGGTCTCCTGCACACTAGCTGTGCGACTTTGGGCAGCAGGGCCCCTCCTGATTCCTCTGCACCCCGCTTTCACCACCCGCAACAGACAAGGGATACCCCCCCCCCCCACCTTGCCCAGGGCATACATTAGAATGCAGATGATGCAGGTGATGCTTCTGGAGACAATTCTGGGGCACAAGATCCAACCCCGACCCATATAAGAGTACTCTGAAAAATCATAAAGTGCTGTATAAACTCAGTATCCATTCATTCCCTAACTCCTTTGTCGAGAGCTTGGGAAGTGCTGTCAGGCAAGGTGAGTGGTGCTTGGGGGACCAAGTGAGAGTTCCTCATCAGTCAGACAGCAGTGGGGGGCACAGACAGACGGATTTACCAGCACTAGACAGAGACACAGGCCAACAGCAGCGTGAAAGAGGTTGGGGATCGAGGAACCTATAAAGTGGCTCCTTGGAGAAGGGGGCTCCTGCTGAATGTGGAGACTTGGTAAGCAACTGGATGAATGGGGTCAGGGAAGCCAGGGGGTCTGGATGACCACCGGCTAAGGGCAGCCAGTGAGGGTCCGGTGCCATTTTCAGAAATGGGGATGCAGGAGGAAACCAGCGTGGGGGAAAAAGAGGAGTTCTTTTTCTATGCATCCTGAGTTTCTCTCTTTTTAGGCGGCAAATAGCTTTTCCCTCCCTTGTACCAATAATTTGTTTCATTGCAATTTGTTTCGTTGCCCCCCAAAACAAAAAAGAAACAAACACACAAAAAAAGCAGGACACAGAAAAGCATCCAAGTGAATAGATTCCTCTTAATTCTGCACTCAGAGCGAGTCAATTAACCTACTGGTGAACGTTCTCCCAAATCTTTTTCCTGCGATCCCTAATTTCCAAAAACATAATTAGGAGTAGAGTATGATACTGTTTTTAAAACTCTTGGTGCCTAGCTGTATCCCAGATCAGTACACTCAGAATCCCTGGGGGGCTGGGGACCAGGCAGTGGTGCTTTTTAAAGCTTCCCGGATGATCCGGATGTGCAGTCAGTGTCAAGAGCCAGAACCCAAGAGACAAACTACCACCAGACAGGGCAGCAAAGGCAGCCTCCTGCTGATTCCATGCTGGTGCTTGAAGGCTCCACAAAGAACTCAGAGATGTATGTAGCACCAAGCCCGGCGACCACAGGGCATTTCAGGCTTCTACCCAGAGGAATCAGACCAAATCAGGATTCAAAGAACTGAGGAAAAGACGGTATTTTCAGACCCTCCGCTCAAAACCTGGAGGCTTCCCCCTGGGTCATGGATGGTGGCGGAGTCCCTGCAGTGATGGAATTAATACCTTCACGTCTCCACCCTCGGGCTCTACAGCTGGTGGCAGGTGCTGGGGATGTTGTGAGCCACAGAGCAAGGTTAACTTCGGGTCCTAGCAAGAAAGGGGTTATAAACTCCAGGAGCGGGCATCCACCGTCTTGGAGAAAGAAGATAAAGAGGGAAAAAAGAGCCTCCGATTCACACGAGAGCATCGGGTCCAAGAATTGTAAACATGTATAGGCTGCCAAACCTCACTCTAAATATATTCCAATGATCTCATGTTTTCATATGCAGCGCAATAAAAAGAGGCATTTTTATTCATCTTGGATGACAGCATTTTGAGCTTTTATGAGAGCGCAGTAGAAGTATTCGCGTAACCAAGAACCGCAGTCAATATTTCAGCCGCTTAAAGTCACCATGACAGGCACTTTCAAGGTGCTGAACGGCAATTACGGATCTTCTCGCGAGTGGGACCCTCAGATGCCTTTCCCGACACGGCAGCCAACCCCCCCCCCCGGGGGGGGGGAACCGGCCCCATCACAGATCCCCCGAGGAGAGCCAGGAGAGGCTCTGGAGGCCTCAGTGTGTATCCTGAGGCGATTAACATTTCGTTTTGGCCTCTTCATCTGCACGGACTTCATCTGTTCCTCGTTTTCTCCTTGGCCAAAGAGACCACGTCCAATGTCCTGAAGGAGAAGGCTGGAAGCTCTTCCTAAGCCCTTGTAGATGAAGCCCACTGAGGGGGCATGTGGAGTGTCTCTCCTTCTATGGCCATCTCTCACAATAGGAGAAAGGGACAGAGAGACAGAGAGAGAGAGAGAGAGAGCGCTCATCTCCGTCCTGCCTGACATCTGTGGAGCCTGTGTGATTCTCGGCCCTCACTGAGCTGAACAGCCAACCTCAGAACCGGGGGCCCTGTCGGGGACCTCCGCACCTTTGAACCCCTCCCCCCCAGAGCTTACCCTCGCCCTCGTCTGGAATCTGCGCTCCGGCCCTGTCTGTGCATAAATCAAGCAGCAGGGTAGAGCTCGGAAATATGACGAATACCTTGGCCGGCTCCTGCCTGAAAAGACGAGGGGGGAAGAGAGGGGATCTAAAGTAACCAGGCCTTGGCTGGAGGCGCAGCCAGAATTTAGTGTTCCTGGAGCTGGCCCCGGCTGCTCAGACCCACGCCAGGGGGAGCTTCCCTGGGGGCAGCCCAGCGCTCCAGGCTCCGGAGGAGAACACCGCTCAGAAAGTCTTGGGCACTTCGGAGCCCTCAAGGCGAGCCCGGGGACGGGGGCTTGGGGACGCTTTGTCTCAGCGGGGACGGCCCTCACAGCAGCCCCGGGTCTGGAGGCTGGCGTTCGCACAGGGAGCTCTCCCGGAGGGGGTGTGTGATGCTCATGTGGGCACGGGTGCGCAAGGACGTGTGCTCACGTCGGCGGCCCGGGAGGCAAGAGCACCCACAACCCCCCCCCGGAGGACACAGCTGAGGGGTGTCTGCAGCCCGCAGTCTGGGGGATGCTCGGTGCTGCAGTGGTTGGGGTCTCCCTTCCTCGGGTTCCTGCCTCCACTAGGTTAACTGGTCCCCTCTAGTCGATTCTAGTAGGTGGGGACCCTGCTCTGTCTTCCCTGTCAGGGACAGCCCGGCAGGGAAAGCTGGGGGTCCCCCTCCTGCCCCGGTGCCGGTCACAGGACCCACTGCAAGCAGCTCCCGAGTGACCAAGCTCCTCCGTGGGGTGCCACGGTTGTGACCGCACGTGACAGGGTTCAGGCCTCGGAGAGCTTCCGTCTAGAGATGCTTTGTGTTTTGTTCTGTTCTTGAGAATCACGGGGAGACGATTCCCGCTGCCGCTGGCCGAGGGTCCGGGCACCCGTGAATCTTGGGGGCCGAGCTGCTGCTTTTGCGAGGAGCTTTGGAGGGTTTAGGCTGCCACGGGCTCCAAGCAAACATGTATCAGAAGGGCTGCCTTCCCAAGGCCATCCGTCAGTCACCTCAAAATATTCACTCCTCTCTCCAAACCCCCTCCACACTTAAAAGCATTTTTTTAATTGAAGTTTTCCTTTTCTTTTTTTAAGGGAAGGAGCACCGTGAGACCCTCACTGCAAGGAGACAGGCCATTACCACCACCCTGGCCCCTGGTGCCTCCGGGCCCCCTCCTAAGGGCGGTGTGGGTCCTCTGAGCTGGCAGAACACTTAGCTTTCCTCGGGCGGAGGCAGATCACCCAGTCGGGCCTCCGGCCAGGGCTTTCCTGTCACCAGAGCCACACTAATGCGAATACATTTTTCATTAGGAGAAAATAAAACTCACAAGTGACATCAACTGAAAAATGTTCTTTGAGAGCAAGTTATTTCCATTTAAAGCGAAGCACATGACAGCTGGTGACTTTTAATGGAAAGTAAAATCTGCTGGGCTGCCTTACTATCAAACCACTTGAGAATTTGTGTTTTTCATTTTCCTTTTTGGAGCAAGGCAATGCTTTGGAGCCCACAAGAGCAGATGAGGAATGGAAAGGTCTGGTCTGGTCTCTAATTACGGCCTTAAAAGACCCTGGACAATCCTCAGCAAAATCGTGTTCCAGAATCTAGGCGCATTAATTTCCTTTACCTTTCACTTGAAGCTCATTTAATAAGCTGCTTAGAAAACAGACTCTTCTCTGTTCTGTTGGGCTCTCTCCCAGTAGTTGTGTGTGTACCGAAAACTCTTTACCATTTCTCCAGTTAATAGGAAATGTCTGGTACGAAGGGATCCAGTGGGTATTTGCTATGGATTATATGTTGGTGTCCTTCCCAAATTCGTACTGGGTACCCTGACTCCCAATGTCCCAATGTGATGGTGGCTGGAGGAACCACCTTTGGGAGGGAATTCAGTTTAGATGAGGTCGTGAGGGTGGGGCTCCCTTAATGGGATCAGTGCCTTTTTTTTTTTTAATGTTGATTTATTTTTGACCGAGAGAGAGAGAGAGAGAGAGAGAGAGAGAGAGAGCATGAGCGGGGGAGGGGCAGAGAGAGGGAGACATAGAATGGGAAGCAGGCTCCAAGCTGTCAGCACAGAGCCTGATGCGGGGCTCGAACTCACAGACTGCGAGATCACGACCTGAGCCGAAGTCGGACGCTCAACCGACTGAGCCACTCAGGCGCCCCTGGGATTAGTGCCTTTTTAAGAAGAGGAGGAAGAGAGACCAGAGCTTTCTCTCTTTCCACTCTGGTGGGCATATAGCAAGAATACAGCTGTCTTGGGGCACCTGGGTGGCTCAGTCAGTTAAGCCTCTTACTTCAGCTCAGGTTATGATCTCACAGTTCATGAGTTCAAGCCCAACATCGGGCTCTGTGCTGGTAGTGCAGAGCCTGCTTGGGATTCTTACTCTCTCCTCTCTCTCTGCCCCTCCCCTGCTCATGCTTTCTCTCTCAAAATAAATGAATACAATAAAACTTAAAAAAAAAAATACAGCTGTTTGTGAGGCAGGAAGAGATCTCTCACCAGGAACAGAATTTGCTAGCACCTTGATCTTGGACTTCCCAGCCTTTAGAACTGTGAGAGTCAGTCAGTAAATGTCTGTGAAGTCAGTCTATGGTTCTCTAAGACAGTATTCAGGTAAGCCAGGAGGTGCTCTGTTACCATGAACTCTAGGGGATGAACTATCTGAACACTTGAACTGAAAGAAAAACCATGGGACGCCAGACCTCTGTTTCAGGCCAATATGAATTCAGTTCCTCTTTCCCTCCAGAATCTTCTAGCACTTTTAGAATCCATAACACATTTGTTGTCTGTGTGGAGCAGCAGGAGCACCTCCAGAATTTGGGGGCATGGTCAGAAGGTGTCAGGTGTTGAAGGGAGAAACTAATAGAATCTTCACAACATGCTTGATATTTACCATCTGCAGATGCAGCCCGCAGCCCGCCCTAGAGGAAGTTTTGCAGATGCACTGCTGACGGTTTCACGGTTTGCAACACTAAGATTAAACCCGAAGTTTATTGAAGATTTATGTAATGACCAAGTAAATTGTAATAAGCCATATTACTTGAAGAGGATTAAATGAGTGGGTGTGAAACTTCCTGTATGGAGCCTAGAACAAGAGCGCTGAAGAAGAAGAACGTGGTTAGTGCTTATCCGGGGATGTCAAGGGAATATCGAGAAGGCATTCCCGACTCGACTCCAATCCGGGCCACACACCCTTCAACACCTTTTCCCTGATTCCTGCTTAACAAGCAATTTTTGTGCAGTTTGCTGCTCTTTCCTGTTTGGTGCATCATGCTAAGGACTGTTCTGTCTTCTTGGAAACTGACCCCTTTATCATTATAGAATGCGTTTCTTTATCCTTGATAACTTCCTTTGCTTTGAAGTCTGCTCTGTCTGAAATTAATGTAACTCTTCCTGCTTTGTTTTGATTAGGATCAGCATGGCATATTTTTCTCCATCCATTTATTTTTAATCTATTATGTGTCATTACACTTAAAGTAGGTTTCTTGCAGGCAACATATAGTTGCCTGTAAGAATCTATTCTGATGGGGGCTCCTGGGTGGCTCAGTAGCGTCTGACTTCGGCTCAGGTCATGATCTCACACTCCGTGATTTCAAGCCCCGCATCGGGCTCTGTGCTGACAGCCCAGATCTTGGAGCCTGCTTTGGATTCTGTGTCTCCCGTTCTCTCTGGCCCTCCCCCCCGTTCATGCTCTGTCTCTGTCTGTCTCAAAAATAAACATTAAAAAAAAATTTTTTAATAAAAATAATAATAAAAAAAGAATCTATTCTGAAGATCTCTTGTAGCTCATTGCTGCATCTAGGCCACTGACATTCAAAATAATTTTCGATACAGGTTGGATTAATGTCAGCCACACTTGTTACAGTTTTCTAGTATGTTGCCCTTGTTCTTTTGATCCTATTTTTGTCTTCCACTCTTTTTCACATTTTATATAATTTCATTTTCTCTCCTTTCTTAGCATATCAATAATACTTCTTTTCTTCCACTTTTTTTAGTGGTTTCCCTAGCGTTTGCAATATACATTTACAACAAACACAAGTTTACTTTCAAATAACACTATACAACTTCACAGGTAGTGAGTATCTTACAGGAACAAAATGATCCTAATTCTTCCTTCTTGTCCCCGTATCACTGCTGTGACTCGTTTGACTTACATGTAAGCATACACATGTGTGTGTGTGTATATATATATATATATATATATATATATATATATATATAAATATATACCAAATACATACATGAGCATCACATAATCTTAATACATTGTTGCTATTATTATTTTGAACAAACTGTTATCTGCTAGGATAAGGATAAGAAAAATAAAAGTTTTCATTTTACCTTCACCTATCCTTCAATGGTCTTCCTTTCTTTATGTAGATGAATTTCCGACCTATTTTTCTTTTCTCCAAAGAACTGCCCTTAGGGGCGTCTGGGTGGCTCAGTCCGTTAACTGTTCGACTTCTGCTCAGGTCATGATCTTGCAACTTGTAGGTTTGGACCTTGCATCGGGCTCTGTGCTGACAGCTCTGAGCCTGGAGCCTGCTTCAGATTCTGTGTCTCCCTCTCTCTCTGTCCCTCCCCTGCTCACGCTGTCTGTCTCTCTCTCTCAAAAATAAATAAAACATTGAAAAAAATTAATAAGGAACTGCTTTTAACTTTTCTTGCAAGGCAGGTGTACTGGCAACAAATTCCCTCAGTTTTTGTTTGTCTAACAACACCTTTATTTCTCGTTCACTTTTGAACAATAATTTTTCAGGATACAGAATTCTTGGTTGGTGGTTTTTTTTTTGTTTGTTTGTTTTGTTTTTGTTTTTGTTTTTTTTTTTTATCTCTCAACACTTTTCTTGTTTGCATGGTTTCTGTGGAGAAGCCAGGTATAATTCTTAGCTTTGATCCTCTATAAGTAAGGTGTATTTTTGTGTCTTTTTCTTTTCCGGTAATTCAAAAGTAAGTTTAAGTGTCGATTTTTGTTGTTTCTGTTTTTTCTTTTTGCATCTGTCTTGCTTGATGTCCTCCAAGCTTTCTGGATCTGCAGGTTAGTGTCTAGCATTAATTTAGGTGAAATCCTCAATCATTATTGTTTCAAATATTTCTCCTGTTTTTTCTTTTTTTCTCCTCTGGTACTCCCGTTAGAAGTACGTTACACTTTTTGTAGTTGTCCCACAAGCCCTGGATGTTCCGGTCTGGGTTTGTTGTTGTTGTTGTTGTTGTTGTTGTTTTTAGTCTTTGTTCTCTTTGCCCTTCAGTTTCGGAGGGTTTTACTGAGATGGCCCCAAGCTCCGAGATTCTCTCCCCAGCTATGTCCAGGATCCTGGTAAGCCCATCAAAAGCATGCTTAATGTCTGTCACAATGTTTTTCGTTTCTAGCATTTCTCTTTGGTTCTTTCTTAGGATTTCCATCTCTCTGCTTACATTGCCCATCTGTTCTTGCCTGCTGTCTACTTCATCCGTTGGATCACTCAGTATATTAATCATAGTTGTTTTAAAGCCCCCATCTGATAATTCCAACATCCCTGCCATATCTGCTTTTGATGCTTGCTCTGTCTGCTCAAGTTGTGTTCACTGACTTCTGTGTGCCTTGCAATTTTTTCCCTGATGGCTGAACGCCAAGTTACTGGGTAAGAGAGATTTCTCTGAATAGTCCTTCAGTAATGTGGTGGTGAGGGGCAGAGAAGGGGGTATCCTATAGTCCCTATGATTAGGTCTCAGCCTTTCGGTGAGCCTATGCCTCAGGACAGTGAACTTCACGCATGTTTTTGATTTGTTTCCCTTTCCCCTCAGGGGGGACAGGAAGGCTAGAGTCGGTTGGAGTTGGATATCGTCCTTCCCCCCAGGTCAGGTAGGCTCTGATAACAGCCCAGCAGGTTAAGCTCAGATGAACTAGTTTTCCCTGAGAGCAAGCCTTAAGAAGAGTGCTCGCTCACATCTCAGAACGGTTCCTTTTCCTCTCCCCACGCTGGAAGCATGAGGGGATTCTTCTCTGATATACTCCCTGGGTTCACCTGTCTCTCCAGTCTTGACGGCAGTGGTTTGTCCAATGTCCTCCTTCTCCTATGGATCCTAAATGAGTTGTTGCTTTTCCGGCTTCTTTTTACCTATTGTTAGGATGAAGTGACTTCCAAGCGCCCTTACACGCTGAACTAGAAATAAAAAGCAATTTTGAGAATGCTAATTCTGTTTTTCCGGTACGCAGCCGAAAGGGGTGCCCTAGGGAAAAACCGGAAAGGTACGTCCTTCATTGTAAGTTAGTTAAACTGGCATTCTGATTTTCCTATCAGTCTACTGTCAGTTTGGTTGGCAGGATTTCACCTCTCGGGGCCTGGGGAGTCCTGTGTGGACCGATTACATGAGGTTTCTGAGACCTGAAAGCCAAGGGCCGGATCTAGACCCAGACCTGCCCCGGGATGCAGATGTCCCGTGAGGCTCGGCTTGATCAGGCAGAGCCAGCCGTGGAGCACATACCCGGACAACACCACGCCCGCGGCTGTCCCTGTCGCGTTCTCACTCGCTGGTAAGTTACTTTGTACAGATTTTATCTTGGGTAACCCCTTCCTCTCCACTTCTCCTTCCTTAGATTGCCACATTTTCTGCCGCAGGGACACTGCCCCTGCTCCATCATGTATTCAATGTATGGTGTCTCGGCCACAGGGAAACTCAATATATTGACTGACTTTATAAGCAAAGGCATTCGAAAAGGTAAGAAGTGCAAATACATCTTCTTTGGAATCTAACCGTAAAAAGCATAATAAAACACGCTGACATGTTCTGTTGTTTGATCTCCTGCTTCTGTTTGAATGGAGTCTCACGCCAATCTACTTTCTCGAATGACGAGCAAGACATTCCTTTTACCATCCCTTTCCCATATTCTGTCCTATGGCTTTTGTTTTCATTCAGCCTGTCATTTACTTGTCATGAAAGAAGATGCTATTCGGGGCTGATCAGAGCTTGTGGGGTTTACATTTATTTAAAAAAAAATTTTTTTTTAACGTTTATTCATTTTTGACAGACAGAGAGAACAGAGCGTGAGCTGGGGAGGGGTGGAGAGCAAGGGAGACAGAATCCAAAGCAGGCTCTGAGCTGTCAGCACAGAGCCCGATGCGGGGCCCGAACTCACGGACCGCGGGATCATGACATGAGCCGAAGTCGGATACCCAACCGACTGAGCTACCCAGGTGCCCCTTACATTTATTCTTTTTTTTTTTTCAACATTTATTTATTTTTGGGACAGAGAGAGACAGAGCATGAACAGGGGAGGGGCAGAGAGAGAGGGAGACACAGAATTGGAAACAGGCTCCAGGCTCTGAGCCATCAGCCCAGAGCCCGACGCGGGGCTCGAACTCACGGAGCGTGAGATCGTGACCTGGCTGAAGTCGACGCTTAACCGACTGCGCCACCCAGGCGCCCCACATTTATTCTTAATCATACAGTTATAGGTGATTATCGTAGCAAATCACCATTGTGAAACCACAAACCTCTCAAGCCTCCTGGAACAACAACAACAAAAAATTGCTGAACTTGGGTCATAGTAACAGCATTACCAGGCTTACTGTGAGGCCTGAGCGCCAACCTGGGAGAAGGAGCCTGCGCAGGTAAGAAGAGGCTTTAGACGGATGCACTAAAGGCAGGACTTTGGTTGCAACACTGGCTAGATGAGGGAGTTTGGGCAAGACCCTTCAACCAAGACTTAATTGCCTCATTTGTAACAATGCGGAGAACAAGTCCTACCTCACAGGACGGAGGTGAGGATTGCATAACATTTGTCAAATGCACAGCGTACCATCTGGACATACAGAGACGGATAAATGTTAGTTTCTCCTCTGCACGGGGCATGGAGTCAAATCTTACGTGAAGGGTCCTTCTAGTATTCTCAGGACTTAACCTCTCTAGCTGGGGCGCCAAAGCATCCTGGATTCCGAGGATGTAACAGGCATCTGTTAGAGCCTGGCTCCAGGACATCGGAGTATAAACACAAGGAGGGGGAAACAAAGTCTGTATGTGCAGCAGCAACAGTCTAAAGTGAGGGGCTATGAAGTCACGTTCGCTGTCAGAACTCACCAAGTTCTGACCCCGCGTGAGAAAGTTGCCTCTGTCCAGCTTATCTCATGGGAAGCCCTGGAAAGGGATCGTACTTCCAACTTGCTTGACTGCACCTTCAGCCGTCTGCCAGGGTCTAACATTTCCCAGAGAGAGAGAGCAAAGCAGCCACCTTCCACAGCAGGCAAGTCCTCGAAAAGCGTGCTCATCACTCGGGAGGCATTAGTTTCCGCTGACCGAGGGAGCAGAACTGTCATTCTGGTGGCTCCCATCTGCTGACTGCTCTCCAGTGCCAGGCCCTGTGCTTTGCGTTTTCCATGCATTATCTCATTCAACCTCACGATAACCTTAGGAATGAGGAACTGTTTCGTGCTGACCTTAAAGGCTTAGGAAGCTAAGTACAGTCGACAGAAGGGGACAATTGAAATGGGCATTTGAACACGGAGGGGACTGGAAGGGGAGGTCCCACTTTTTCCCTGGAAAGGACATCACGTTGTCTCTCAGGTCTGACCAGAGGCTGCCGACAGCTCCGTGAAGCATCGTTGTGGGTTGTACTGCTCAGCAGAGCGCAGGGATCCTGGGTTCACGAGGCGGAGGGACACCCTTTCTTCAAAATGCTTCTCGGTCTTTTTTCCAATGCTCCCGCTTGGGGACAGACCCTCCTTGTCCCTCTCTTGGAGCCTAGCTGCTTCCTGCCTGTTCTCCCGGCCCCGTTCTCCAACTCCTCATCCTTGCAGTTCAAGTCCTCACTCAGCAGCTCAGCTCGAAGCCGTGTGTCCCACGGTGTGTCTGTCCTGCCGCTTCTCAGCAGGGAACTCTTCCCTGGCCTTGGCTGCCTTCTTCCAGGCTTTGCTTTCAGACGAGATGGGGCACTTCCAGGGTGGTGTGGTCATAGACCAGGTCTTGCTTCCAGTTCTCCTCTGCCCTGAATCCTACCCACAGGTAAATCTTGTCCCTCCCATCCAACCTCCCCTGACTTCTCGGTCACCGTGCAGTGCTCTCCTCTGAAGCAGAACTTCCCTGGTCTGGCATGCACACGTGGCATTGCAGCCGTTCAGGATTCTTTGTGCTGACTTCTCTGTTTTGCATTTGTAGTCAGGTTGCAAAACGCCAGGGACCAATAGCGCAAGGCCCACAGGGAGGCTCGGGCCCTGCACAGCCACGGGGAAGAAAAAAAAATTACATCTGCGTGTTGACACCGTGCGCATTTCTTTAGAAACTGTTATTAGCAAGAATAATTAAAACAGGAAGCTTCTGGGTTCTTCTTTCCTTGAGTCACCACATAATTAATCACAACATTACCTGTTTGTGCCGCTAGCTCTGGGCACCAAAATTGCAAGTTACAGCTCTGAAAGCCAGGGCCCACTAGGTTTGAGAACCAGACTAATCAGAGTTTGAATCCCAGCTCCACAATATTCGTTAACCTCTAACTTTTCGGTTTTTTTTTTTTTTTTTTTTTAAGGAAGAATTATCCCTACCTTATAGGGTTGTTATGAGGACTAGAGCTACTGCATAGAAGATTATAACCAAGGCATCAATGATTATATGATGAATCAAATTGCTAAATTTTAGTGAAATACACTGGGAACTCAGAATGGCATCTGCAGGGACATAGTGAGGAGACACAGGGCAGGACTAGAGAATGGGCGGCCAGGAAAATAGCGGCTTCGTCATCTTGGCCTGGGGTGGGCCTGTGTTCCCAGTGCAGGGACAGGGTGATGGGGAGGTCGTTGCCTCCAGACAGCAAAGTGTATTTTCCCAGTGATACGCCCTCGGCCTGAGGGCTGACGCGGTGCTGGTCTCATGCAGGTGACAGCTCACCAGGCACTTGGTCACTCCTGGTTCCTGGTTGCTTCTCGGCTCTCAGGCTCCCACCCTGACTGGGGTGGGGCAGGGGTGGTCAGAGGCTGCCTCCCAGGCCCCAGAAGCTGGCAGAGAGAGCAGGAGGTTAGCACAGCCTGGTTTCTACCGGACATTCCCAAGTACATACTTTGCAAGAATAAAAGAGACTTCTTCCTAGACCGACTTGATAACCAACAGGTGGACAATTAAGGCGCCGCAAGAAAAGTCCGTGGTAAAGGTTCAAGAAGCTGCTCTTCTTAAGCTCTGCACAGAGGTGCGGCGGGTTACATTTTTTGAAAGCGATTACATCGCTCCGGGCAGATGGAAGAACAGCAAGTACGAGAGAGAACTTGACGCGAGCAAGACTTTTGGCCTTGTTTAGCGACTGTTTACTGGATACCATAGTAGCACGCCTCGCCCTGGTGTGGAGTGTGAGAGATGCCTCGTTAGCCAGCAGGGGGGAATGGAAATATTTGAGAATGAAAGCCTAATTATTTTAAGACACATCAAAACAAAAGCAATGAGGGAACCAATCTGGCTTTAACAGTTTATGAGAATTCGGCATCTCTGAAGAAGCTGGTGGTGGTAACAGAGGGAGCACTGGGCCTGGAGGGAGCAGGGGCTTCCTGTGGACACAAATCAAGCCCAAGAGGAGGCGGCGGCGGGAGTTCTGTGGGCCTCCCGCGGACTCCGGGACCAGCAGGGGCTCGGCTGCTTTACCCACATAAAGGAACAGAATGTTCCCTTTACAGAACTGCGGCTGACCAGGCTGACCAGGCGCTGGGGTGGAGGCGGCTCGGGCCCTGCAGCCACGGGAGGTGGCCCGGCCAGAGCACCCGTCCCCTGTGTGGGGGGTTATATCACCATGGCCTGTGGAGATGGCATTTCCCCCTTCTTTAGTAAAAACAAAAACAAACAACCCCCCACCCCCAAGCAATAGGCGTTTCTCTCCTTTGTTTTGAGATCATTAATATCACTGGTTGCACTTTTAAAAATTCACAGAGCAGGCACACAAGCAGAAATCTTGAGATTTCTCTAGTAAAGTATTTTTTGCAGCTACATCTTTCCTTGGCACACATACAAGTCTTAAAGGCAGCCTGCCTCTTTTCCCTTCATTTTTTCTCCTCTATCCTTCTCTCTCCTCTCCCTCTTTTCCTTTATTTCCTTTTCCTTTCTCGTCCTTTTTTTTTTTTTTCTTAAAAAAAAAAAAAAGGATTATCATTCTGCATGAGTCTAAAAGTGAGGCTCCTGTGGGCTTGGATTAATTCAGCAGCACAAGGAAATCATTAAGGACCTAGGTTCTTTCCATCTTCCCTTTTCTTTGAGGACAGCTTTGCTTTCTGGCCAGCTTCCTCTTGGTCATAAAGTGGGAGCCTCAGTTCCAGGGATCACATTACAACACCTAGGTCCATAACGAAAATGAGAGAAGAAAATCCGTCAAAAGGCTATGAGGAGTGATGGGGACTACAGTGGTCTGGAGCGAATGCCCCTGCCCAAGGCATTCAAATACAGAACAGTATTTTTCCCCTGTTGCTTCAGAATACTTTTGTTGTTAGAGGGGAAAGGGGGATCACGGATGTTCTGAAATAATTCCTGAGAGTAAACACACTGTTGTGAGCTGGGAACAGTTACTGATCTGCTCTTGCAGAAATCAGCCCTGAGTCCAGGGAGGATGGTGACCTTCCGGAGATCGGACGACGGTGAAGCCTGCCTCAGCCTCACCTCATGCTTCCGCAGTGGCTGCTGTCCGGTCACGAGTTCTGCCTCCGGGGCAAAATCCCAAGCTTCTATACACTGAGGGCGACAGGCCCCTTGGCACTCTCCCATCACCTGTGGTCATGCTCTGGATGACACCCCGTCACGCTCAGTTTAGGATGGGCCCTCTGGTGCTCCCTTCTGACCCAGTTTCTAAGTTCCAGTGGTTCCCAATGTGCGGACTACACTTTGCATCGGCACCACGTGGGACCTTGTTAGAAATGTACATTGTTAAGACTTACCCTACACCTGCTGATGCGGAAACTTGGTGGTGGTGGGGGACCCAGATATCTGTCTTAACAAGCCCTCCAGGGGTTCTGGTGCCCTCTGAAGTTTGAAAGCAACTGTTCTAAAGTTTCTGGCAGGTTTAGACACCAACAACCTAAACATTGGCTTTCAACCCTGGCTACACATTCATGTCATCTGGGAGCTTGAAAAAAATTATTAATGCTTGGATCATACTCTCCCCGCCCCTCCCCAATTATTATATTCTAATTGGTCTAGTGTGGAGCCTGGGCTTTGGGATTTTTAAAAGTTCTCTGGATGGTTCTAAATTGCAGCCAAGGTTGAGAACCACTGATCTAAATAAATATGAAGGGAGACAATTACACTACAAATGATTAAGTAGAAATCAAAGAGTGACCTACACTGAAACAAAATGAAAAAAAAAAAACCCACTAATGTGACAGGTTAAACTGTAAAAACAGAAGTATAAGGGAAGAGAGAGGATTTGGGTTAGATATTGTTGGAGATATCCCACTCCCAAGATTTAAATGAGGCTGGAAAGCTCATTACCTCCTTTGGCAACATGTATACATTAGTGGTTTCTAAATACTGTGGGTTAGTGTTACTTGAAAAGTCCCCTTTACTGCTTCAAAACACACAACTCACTGTGTTATGAAATACTCTCAATATGTGATATGTTCCCTTAACTGTCCTTTTCTCTTTTCCGTGAGTTCTGATAGAGCAGATAAATGAGTTTGAACTATAACAGAGAGCCTCAAGTCCCCATCAGAACAGGAAGGGACCCTATGAAAGTCCCTTTAATGCAGAAGGCCCTCCTGCCCCCAGTCAGCTCAAAGCACAAAGGGCATCCACGGATTACTTTAACCAATGTGAAAACACAATATAAGTCTCTTCTTAAGGAAGGAAAAACATGAAACTAGAAATGAGCATTTCTTTAGGAGGGGTATCAGTTTTAATTTAGCAAAACTAAGAAATTACTACATTTCTGCTACCCAAGTGCAGTAAATTACCTTCATTTGAAGAGAGACCTAAAACTTCATTAGCTGTTATGGTAGCAAGTTAGGGTAGGGTCAAAGGTCTCCAACCTGCACCAGGCCATGCTCTGGACTTTTTCTTAGGTTGTCTATCCCCAAAATCCAGTGAGATGTGACCACACTCAAAAGTATAGCCATTTACCTCTTAATAGAAATTCCAAACCCCCTGTTTGTGAGGTTACGATTTAAAGTGCAATGAAGGTTGCAAGAGGTCATGAAACATGGCTGCTACTCAAATGAATGGTTGGCACAGTGCATCCATGGATTCACAGTGGATCTCCAGGTTTTTCTTCCACAACTAATGGCACAAGGTCCTGTTTTATATTAAAATCTCAGAGCAGTTTCTGGCAATAAAAACAGCAGCTTGCTTATCTTTCTTTTGTAACAGGTTAACACAGATGCTAATAGTTTCTGAACCTAAACTGGATGAAAAACCGGACTCTCACAATTAGGCAGTAACAGAACAGATTCAGCAATTGTTACTTCTTGCTGAGCTTGGGCCATGGGCAAATCAGTCCACATCAAATTCAGCTTTTAACCTGTACCAGGCACCAGCCTCAGATTGATTTAACCAATCTAGGGTGGTATTCAGAAATCACAGTTTTATTTTCAATTTTGTCACTGTTGTATTATTTTTTTAACGTTTATTCATTTTCTAAATCATTTTTGATACAGTATGAGCGGGGGTAGGGGCAGAGAGAGAGAGGGAGACACAGAATCCGAAGCAGGCTCCAGGCTCTGAGCTGTCAGCACAGAGCCCAATGGGGGGTTTGAACCCACAAACTGTGAGATCATGACCTGAGCCAAAGTCAGGCACTTAATGGACTGAGCCACCCAGGCGCCCCTTGTCACTGTTTTAAATAGGCACTGAGGTGGGTGAAATACTGCTCTTAATACTCAACAATAAATGGGGGTTCTTTTACAGGTGGCTTTTCTTCATGTTTTTCTCAACTTGCCAGTTTGTCTGTGGTGAATACACATGGCTTATTTATTTGGTTTCAGGTTTACAAGAAGATACTTCTTAGTTTACTGTGACTTAACTTAGCAAAGATCCACTCTTGTTCTCTTTAAAACTTCCCCTTCATGCCTAATCCCACTCCCTGTACCAGAGTTGAAGAGCAGAGTGTGTAATAGGGATACCAACATAAACACCAATAGTGCTTCTTACGGGCTAGGTAGCCCTGCTCTAGGGGCCTGAGAGGCACGAGCTAAGCTGAGCCTCACAACTCTGTAAGTGGGTTATTAGGTACATTTTATAGGTGAGGAACTCGAGAAAGAAGGCTGAGTTGCTTGCTCAAGGTCATGCAGTAAGGGACCTAGTGCTGGATTGCTCTATATACAAATATATTTCCCCGATACTGTCCACAAGATCTCTGGCATGGTTCCACCAGCTTACACCTTTACCTGTTTGCCTGACAATTCTGATTTTTCCTGGTCTCACCATAACTGGTATTATCTGCTTATTTTTCACCAGTTTGACAGATATAATGTGACACCTCTCTGGTGATTTACTTTGCATTTCTCTATACTACTGAGGTTGAACATCTTTTCATAGGTTAGCCCCACAGGCTTCTTCTGTAAACTGTCTACTCGTTTCCTTCAGCACATTTTTCTACTGAATAAATTTTCTTACCCGACTTGCAAAAATTCCTTGTATGTTCCTTTAAAAAAAATTTTTAAAGGACCTCTTGTGAGTGGAGGGTGTATTTTCAAGACTAAATGAGATGATACATTTATTTTTATTACAATTAAAAAAAATGTTTATTTTTGAGAGAGACAGAGTGCAAGTGGGAGAAGAGCAGAGAGGGAGACGCAGAATCTGAAGCCGGCCCCATCCAGGCTCGAAGCTGTCAGCACAGAGTCCGACGCGGGGCTCGAACTCACGAATGGTGAGATTATGACCTGAGCCAAAGTCAGATGCTCAACCGACTGAGCCACCCAGGTGCCCCTTTGCACGTTCTTGATATGAACCCTTTCTTTTATAAACTCCAAATATTTTCTCCCAGTCACCTTTTTCACAGCTCACATGACAACAGAATCATACTGGACAAATGATTAGAATGAGATAAGGGAGTTCAACAAGGTAATGGGCGTAAGTCTTCAAGTGAATGGAGAGATATTTCGTGTTTGTAGATGAAAGGAATAAATGTTTAAACACTGTTAATTCTCAAATTCACTCTATGAATTTAAAGCAATTCCAATAAAAATACCAATAGTGTTTTCTCTATTTTGACACAATGATTCTAGAATTCATTGAGAAGACGCATCAAGACAGTTAAGGCAAATTTGGAGAACAATGTAATTACCTTACTAGATATCAAGACTTCTGTAGCAACATAGTAATGAAGGCAATACGGTACAGGCATACCTCAGAGATAGTGTGGGCTTGGGATCCAGATCACTGCAATAAAGTGAGTCAAAAGACTTTTTGTTTCCCAGTACATATAAAAATTATGTTTACAGGATACTGTAGTATATTAAGTGTGCAACAGAATTATGTCTAAAAAAAACCCCAATGTATATACCAATGCTAACCATCATCTGAGCTTTTAGCGAGTCAGGTTGTTTTTTTTTTTTTTTTTTTTTTTTTTTTTGCTGGTAAAGGGTCTTGCCTTGGTGTTGATGGCTGATGACTGCTCAGGGTGGTAGTTGCTGAAGGTTGGGGTGACTCTGGCAATTTCTTAAAATTAGACAATGAAGTTTGCTTCATCAATTGACTCTTTCGTGAGGATTTCTCTGTGACATGCGATACTGTTTGATAGCATTTTACCCACAGAACGTCTTTCAAAGTTAAGAGTCAATCCTCTCTAACCTGCTGTTGCTTTATCAACTAAATTTATGTAATATTTTAAATACTTGGTTGTCATCTCAACAATTTTCACGACAACCTCACCAGGAGTAGATTCCATCTCCGGAAACCACTTTCTTTGCTTCTAATTCTAGTTCTCACGCTATTTCCACCAGCTCAGCAGTTCCTCCGCTGAAGTTCTCCTGAACCCCTCAAAGTCTTCTGTGAGGGTCAGAATCAACTTCTTCCAAACTCCTATTCATATTGATACTTGGACCTCTTGCCATGAATCATGAGTATTCTTAATGGCAGCTGGAAGGAATCCTTTCCAGGTTTTCAATTTACTTTGCCCAGAGCCATCTGAAGAATCATTACCTGTGACTGCTATACCCTTATGAAATACATTTCTTAAAAATTAAGACTTAAAAGTCAAAATTATTCCTATGATACCATGGACTATAGAATCGTGTTAGCACGCATGAAAACATTAATCTGGGAATGCAAATTGGTGCAGTCACTCTGGAAAACAGTATGGAGGTTCCTCAAAAAATTAAAAATAGAACTACCCTATGACCCAGCAATTGCCCTACTAGGTATTTATCCAAGGGATATAGGAGTGCTGTTTTGAAGGGGCACATCCACCCCAACATTTATAGCAGTGATATCAACAATAGCCAAAAATGGAAAGAGCCCAAATGTCCATCAATGGGTGAATGGATAAAGAAGATGTGGTGTGTGTGTATGTATGTGTATATACACACATATATTGAAATCATTATTGCACTATGTGCTAACTTGGATGTAAATGAAAAAATGTTAATAAATGAAAAAAATATTTTTGTAAAAATAGAAAAAAAATAAATGCTAGAGATACAAAGGTATCTCTAGACAGACATGGGAAAAAAAAAAAAGAAAAGAAACATTAATCTCGTTGTACCTCTTCATCAGAGCTCTTGGATAACCAGAAACATTGTCGGTGAGCAGCATGTATTAAATCTTTTTCTTTTCTGAGCATCAGGTCTCAACAGTGGGCTTAAAATATTCAGGAAACCATGTTGTGAACAGAAGTGCTGTCATCCAGGTTTTGTCCCATTTACAGAGCCCAAGCAGAGTAGATTTAACCTAATTCTTAAGGGCTCTAGGATTTTTGGTATGGTAACAGAGCATGCGCTTCAATTTAAAGTCACCAGCTGCATTAGCCCCCAAACGTAGGAGTCAGTCTTCCTCTGAAGCCAGGCACTGACTTCTCTAGCTATCGAAGCCCTACATGACATCCTCTTCCAGGATTAGGCTGTTTCATCTGCACTTAAAATCCATCCTTTAACGTAACTACCTTCCTTTTATTTTAGCTACATCTTCCTGCCTCACCTTGCACTTGTATGGTGTGGAGATGTTCTTGCCTTAAACCGCAAGAACCAGCTCCGCTGGCTTCCAACCTTCCTTCTGCGGCTTCCTCACCTCTCTGTCTTCATGATATTGAAGAGAGCTAGGGCCTTGCTCTGGCTGTGTGAACTTCTGTCCAGACCATACCAGCAATAAGGCTGTTTTGTTTTCGAATCATTTGTGTGTTCACCGAAGTAGCACTTTTACTTTCCTTCAAGAACTTTTCTTTTGCATTCACAACTTGCCCAACTGTTTGGTGCAAAGGACCTTTTAGCCTAACTTGATTTTTTCACTAAGCTTATTTCTCCTCCCAAGGAGAGGGGGAGACGGAGGAGTGGCCAGCTGGTGGAACAGTCAGAATACACACAACGTTTACTGAAGTAAGTTTGTGGTCTTATATATGGGTGTTGTTTGTGGTGCCTTCCTTCGAACAATGACAATGAGATCAAAGATCACTGATCACATATCACTAGAACAAACATGGTAATGATGACAGGATTTGAAATACTGAATTACCAAAATGCGACAAGAGACACAAAGTGAGCAAGTGCTGTCGGAAAAAGGGCGCCGACGGACTTGTGCGAAGGAGGGCTGCCACAAACCTGCAGTTTGTACAAAACACAGTACCTGTGAAGTACAAGTATGCTTGTACTGGCTCACAGACAAGCACTAATGAAACAGAAAAGGGAAGCCAGAAACTGAGCGTGCACATATGGAAAACTCGTGTAGGACAAAGGTGGCACTGTGTGAAGTAAAGACAGGTTGACCCCATCAGAGAATTGTCACTCTTTTCATTCCAATGCGGGGACAGTGAAAATTTCCAAAGGCCATTAGCAAGGTGAGAACACTGGTGAAGCCCGGATCTTAGGGGGAAGCTCACGTGGAATTCTTAGATAACGCATGACCAACACCTCAGCCAATGACTCATGGGAGACTCAACCCAGCTGTTTCTGCACTTCTTACGATTTAATGTCATGTCTTAGAATCTATGAAACACAGTACGTATTAGCAAAGAAGGCCTCTCTGGGGACTGTTCATAGCATATCATATACTTGGAGTGTGGAGATGAAGTTGGAAATATTCTATCCGTGACCTCTATTCGTCCAGACCCCATCTGTCAACCTGCCAGGGCGCACCCTCGTTCCAGCACAGAGAAGAGCAACTGAAGCGCGCCCAGACAGAAGCTTCCTGTACCAATAAAAACTTTGTCGATTGGTTTAGAAAGAGAGAAGTATCAAGTTAGAGAACGTATTTAAAACTTAATGATGAAATGCATTTCAAAAGTTAGTGATCCAGGAGCCTGGGTGGCTCAGTTGGTTAAGCGTCCGACTCTTCATTTCGGCTCAGATCGTGACCTCACAGCCCGTGGGATTGAGCACCGCTTCAGGATTCTCTCCCTCTCTCTGCCCCTCCGCAGCTTGTACTCTCCCTCTCTCAAAATAAGTAAATAATAAGAAGATTAAAAAAAAAGTTAATGATAAAAATATAAATATGGCAACAAATTATCCCCACACAATCTGTATTTTTAAGTAATTTATTTCAATAGAAATATTTCAGAAAACTGTACTTAAATTCATTTTAAGTTAGCTTATGCAAACACACTGAAGATCTCACACTCACATCTGCATGTTAAACAGAAACAAAAAATGAGAGAGGAACCAAGCTGCACATCGCTCAGGGAGGTCATAGTGCAACTGAGTGCTTCATCACGGGAGTACCTCAGGTTAACCGGGATAAAGAAGAATAAAAATGGCTTGTGTTTTCCTGTATATTATCATCACTGGGATATTTATGCCCACAGATGTTTATCTCCTTTAGATGACATTGTGAACGAGTTTCCTGGTCCTCCCCACACATACACACTGCACTGGGCTATAAAACAATAAATTTGTCAATAATCAAGATGTAGAAACTCTTGAGAGTCTGGTGATTTATGAGCAGCTACTGTGTCAGACCTGATAAGTCGATGATTACTGGACTCTATTTATGAGTAGTTCTGATAGGTGATATCTTTAGGGGAAAGTTAATATTTGTTAGTATCTAAAACACAGATAATATTTATGAAAATCTCTCTGGTCTATTAAAAGTCTCATCCCAAAGCACTATATGCATTCCATTCCTTTCATCCCATCACCACTCTGCAAGGCCAGGTGACTAGAATCAAAATTTAAATCCTGTTAATAACCCTTAAGGATCAGTTAATTCTTTAAAGACGATATCTACTTCTGTATTCTGAAACATATTAGCCCTTAAAAAATGTGAAAATAGCATCTTGACTCAGTTGAACAACAGTCGTTCCATATCTTGCAAGAGTCTCAGAAGCAAAACGTTTCCAAGTTTTGTTTTGATTGAGAAAGCTAGTTTAGTCTCTTAGCTTCCCTTTAATTTAGACATTAGAGTTATTTTCACTTTCCTGCAATAGTATTTTCAAGCAAACAAGAACTGGTAGGTTAAGTGACTGCCTGTTTGTTCTGAGTCTTATTTAAATGTAAGAACGAACCAATCTAAATTTCACTTTTTTGTCAAAGAGATTATCATTACAAGATTTCAGTAGCTTTAATAAGATTCTCAACAAATCCTTCTGGCTATAATGTATTCTTCTAGGGATTTTCTGAAAGGTCTTTAGAATTAAATCTATGCTCAAAACGACAACATCAACAACACAAAATAAAACCAAACTCAGCTGGATGGATGCTCTTCAAAGCTGTTCATATTATAAGCGCGCATCTAAAGGTTGATTTGGGCGGGTTTCGTTTTAATCTCCCCTGGCAGGAGAGGGGCAGGGAGGGAGCCCGTCTAAAGAAGAATCAAGACCAAGGAGGACAGCAACTGCCTGGAGGCCTGTGTACAGACTGTCTTGCACCTGCTGTGAGAAGGAGTAAGCTGGTGGACACAGGATAGCACACACTCCTGAAATCCGACAAGCAACAGGGCAGAGGATTATCGTCGTATTCGATGCCCTAAAATTGGTCCTCAAATTGTTAAGGCACTGACCAAATTTTCCCCACACTACCACTTGAGATACTGGTATAATGAAATTGCTTTCAATAACCTGAAAGAGTTTGCATGCACATATCTTTCATTAGAATCCTCGGAATGGGAAAAAAAAAAAAAAAGGTCACTTTAGTCACAAGCCATTTTTAGGGGAGCAAAACCAAAGAGTACTTATTAAATCATTTAAAAAAGGTTGACTTCACGTGGAAAACAATGATCCTCAATGCGATTAAGTAACAATGTTTTTTCTCAAAGCTTAGAAAAAACAGAGTATCACTCTGGCTGTAAAACCATAAATTTACTATGTCTGAAAAAACCAGTATAAAAGAAGAGAGAGAAAATAAAAACAAACCCTAAAAGACCACCGAAGAAGTCAGGTAAACCTCACCACTTGCTTTGGATCGTTTGTCCATGTGACAGCAATACTATAGTTCCACTGGGGCACAGCTGAATTCATCTTCATTTTCAAAAAGAGATCCTTTGAAGCAGAAGATTTCTTTTATTAAAAATTACCTTCTGTTAAGCAACACTGGTACCCTGCATTTGCAGAAGGTAACGGGTTGGTTTAAAAACTGGGTGGAAAGGAACGTGCCTCAAAAAACAAGAAGAAAATCAATAATGGATATATTCTTTTAAGAAGTTAATAGATTAAGTCTACTATTATTATTGATTTCCAATTAATACGACGCTTTATAGTTTTGTTTTCAGCAGTAAAGGTGTATAGTTTACAGATTTAATCTTAAGAAAAAAAAAAAAAAAGACTTCTGCTCAAGTCATTTGGCCAGGTAAATTCTAGTAACCCCAAGAGAGCGACAGGCTAGGCTGTTCTTCAAGGGCCCCCGTGTCAACTAATACACAGTGTAGACACTAGAGACTGTAAACATTCCTTCTGCAACAATAGTGCTCCTTGGGCTCTTTTGTAAGTCACCCAGAAGAGGAATAAAGCCACTTATTAAAACTCTGTAGCTATAAACACCCTAACTCTTGACATACCGGGGGACCCAATACCATAACAGTCCATACAGAAGGTAGTGCAATAGTCATATGGCATTTTTTATGCAGAAGGAAAAAAAAAAAAAGATTGTCATTGAAGCACAGTCCTAGGGAGAAAAAAAAATACTCAAATTGTTGGGATCCCTTTTTTTAATGTTTATAAAATTAATAATATTTACATAGTGAGGAAAATGCTATAGGAAGGTGTGTTTGATGAGTTCTCTTTCAATTCTTATAGTTTGAAGATCACGGTAAAAATAATACCTCTGGGGAAAAAAGAAAAGAAAAGAAAACAAAACAGCAAAGTCCAAACCCCAGAGGGGGCATGAAACTGAAGCTAGTGCTCTGAAGGCCATTATTATGCAGGTATTTTTATAGTTGTATTTTAAAAACTGATGTTACTTCTGTATGAAAAATAAGCTTCCGTGTTCAAATAAACTGTTAAATTACATGTGCCTCAAATTGTATTTTGGCTAGTATTATATACTACTACACCAGGCAGTATAATATGCCAATATTTATGCTTATTGTAAACTAGCTTAAATTTAAATTATAATGGAATTTCTAATGAGTTGTTCTCGGCTAGGAGAAAAAAATGAGTGTAATATTGATAGAAATCTCAAGCTTTTGAGTCACTCGTTTACTAATTTATTAAGCGTAGGCTTAATAAGAGGAAAAAATTTCATCTTTCTACTAATAAACTACCTAAATATTTA
The DNA here is from genome assembly GCF_014898765.1 of Herpailurus yagouaroundi. Lineage (NCBI taxonomy): Eukaryota > Metazoa > Chordata > Mammalia > Carnivora > Felidae > Herpailurus > Herpailurus yagouaroundi. The sequence goes on from NW_024412426.1 coordinate 14,569,108, forward strand.
ATATTATTTTGGTGACCTATTTTCTTTGTTTCAATTGTTAGATCATTTGGTGAATTATAGATCAAAAATTCACCTATGCTATTTTAATTCCCTGCTTTCACTGGTTTCCATTTGCTTCAAATGCTAAAATAATCCTCAAAAGCAACGTATAATCTTTTGAATAGACAAATTTGAAGACAGAAGAGCAATGGCTACTTCTACTGCACAGTTCTGTTAAGAGTTTCGGTCAGCCGGAGGCCACAATCCCGTACGGGGACTGTCCACCACATTTGAACGCTACTCTTTCTCTGTGCAAGCATCCCTTAACGTTTAGAGCTGAAAATATCAAACACGTCTTCCAGTTTAGCTCTCTCTTTGGCAAAACTGTGTGATGTCAGGCTCTGACTTCAGTTGCAAATCTCCACAAATATGGTTAACCTACAACATATCTACTTTAGCTTATTTATGAGAACATAATAGTAAAAAATCCACAGGGTTTTCATCCACAGTATTTTAAAAAAGCACATACACTGTTAAAAACACTTATTTCTGAAGAGAAATAGACAAATTAAGGAATTTTTTAAAAATGCAAAACCAAAGAAAGATGTGCAAGGTCTATATAGTAATACTGTTGGCTATGCACGTGGTATCTTTCTATGTACCTGACGTGGGTTCAGCCTGGGAGGTCGTTAACTGAAAAATCATTTACCACAGGCAACATTTTGCCCTCTCTAGCCTCTGTCACTTTCCACAAAACCAGAAATAATGGTATTTCTAACTGTGCTATATGAGAAAAATATTTGAACTGTTCATATCCTTTCCCAAAAGCTCTTCTACTTTTCTTTGGATAGATTTTTAGCTAATTATTCTGTGGGCAATATTTTCTATTTAAGTTTCAAGAGTGAAATATTGATGATTAAAAAAAGTATAAAACTCTCTAAGAATGCAAATGTAAGAAATTTTATGTGAGGCCCAAAGTATTACAAGTTTATTGGAAGGTATCAGTCAAAAAGCATTTCTTACTCTGGGCCACTGCTAAATTACACAGTGCCCCATGAGCTTACAGCATCTAACACATAGCTATTGTCCAAGTGCCATTTTTTTGTTAAAACTCTAAGGCAGTTCACCTTTGAACTTTTTTTTCTTTCTGCAATTCAACATTTATTCTGGAAATTAAATGTACTGTCGTGTAGAAGAGCTCTCACAAAACAGCTTGGTCAACTACTGATGAAATAATGGTTTCATGGCAGGGACCAACAGTAAGTTTTCAGAAAAATGTTTTTTATAAAGGAAAGTTATGGGAGAAGGAAAGTTTTGATAAACTGAAGATTCCCAGAATCTCAATCTTTCCCCTTTTTCCCTTTTAAAATTATTTCGTATGCCTTATAATAAAATACATACACACATACACATGTAGAAGCTCTTATAAACAAATGTGACCCTGAATCTCCTATTTAACAAAAATAATGAAAATGACTAATAAAAAAAAAACTGGCATTGTATACATTACACCCTGTAAAAGAAAATATTCTGATGAAATATCAATACATCATCTTGATAACAAAAATCACCAGTGACTGGCAGAAGGGTTAATTCAATTAACTTGAAAAAAATGTAGTTACTGTAAAATCTCAGAAAAGTTTAGGTTGGGATTACGGTTCTTTCCTAAGCAGATCTGTGGTCCAACAATGAATTCAAATAAAAGGCTAAACTTCAAACCCAGTTAAAAACAACCATGTTTTCTGGAGCCCACTCGAAAGAGCGTCTGAAACAGGAACACTCAGCCTTTATGCCTCCTGCAGGAAATGAGGTTCCCCATACAGTACTATATTTCAGAACTTTAGTGTCTAAAAAAAACTCCCCTCATTCAAAGCAAACCCCACCCCCAACCCCGAACACACCCCAACCACTCACATTGTGAACACGTCTAATTCCTAAACTCTTGCTGTGGGAAAGCCAGTGAGGCTGCAGATTACTGGAAGCCAAAGCAGCCTTTCAGGTAGGCTGCTGGCAGCATCCTACTTGGGCAGGGTATCTTCACACCTCAGTTCAAAACCAGCCCCTCACATGACCCATAAGAAATATGTTTTTCCTTTTTAAAGTGTTTCTAAAAAAGGCGATTCCCCCCTCCAAAATTAGTACAAAGTTAAAAGAAATGCAAATCAGCTATGATCTATCCCAAGCACAGCACCGCCGGAAGAGTCACACGCACTATTTGGTGTTTCATGTTGGTTTCCCTTTCATTCTTTTAAGGCAGTGGTTTCTGCAAGTCAGTTCGGAGAAAAGAAGCGCGGTCCATGGCAGTTTGTTGTGTAACTCCAATTTGTTCTCTGGGAATATCTCACTTCATTCCCTGAAATTAGTGCTTTTTTGGTTCAGAACTCCAAAGGCTGAGACGGAGCCTCTGGGCTCCTCCTGGCACAGAACTGGTTATAGCTGGCGCTTTCATCAGCTCCTTGCTTTTACTTAGGGGCAATAGTTCACCTCGCTTCTTTCTTAGGCTTTTACTCAAAAGTCATCAAGTTTGTAGGAACCTTAAAAATATAAGCATCACAAAACTGATAGTATTTAAAAGTTGTTTTTCAAAGTATTATTTCTTATCTTTTCTTGTCATTTTAAGTAAGCCCAAATATCTCTTTATAAAAGGAATTTGACAGAAGGTACTGCAATCATTTATGAATAATGAATAAAATATGCTAGAACATTTTTGAGAAAATCACTGAGTTAATACTCTCTTTCCAAAAAACTGAAATTGGAACAGGAGAAAGGGTGGAGACGGTGTCTTTCTTGTCTAACACAGGGGCTCAGCAGATGCTTGCTGAGTGAAAAAAATGAATCAGAAAAGAAGTTCGGCTCAAGTAGGGTGAGACTCACACAAATGTGCTTGTTGTCACCTATTTTCTCATTATGTGTATCACCATGAGTTTCTACATTCACATTTTAAAATCACAGGTCATTTTATAATGAACGTTACAAAGAATTTCTTTGTGAAGTCATCATGAAAATACATATGAAAGAATAAAACTTATCATTAGATAAATTCTGATCTGACACTTTGTGACTCTGAAAAAAAAAAATCAACAGGTTATATAATAGTTTGCTGCCTATAGAGTGGATGGAATCAAATTTCATTCCTTACAGAAATCAACAGCAAGCCACGAAGTCCACATTTTAATGAGGAGAAATTCCACAATAACTCTTCGAAATAGGAATATATATTGTTTTTAAAAATCAGTTGATGAGTCCTCTAGTCAAGGACTAATGAGGTTTTCACCATATTAAAATACACTCTTAACCTTTACTATCAGTTTTCTTATCAGTGTGCTGGGAGAGATACCCCTATTTCAACGGTCCTTTCTCTGTCCTTTAAAACAGCTTAACAGCTCTCACACTTTAGCAATCTTTTCCTGAAAATCCTAGGATACGCAAAAAAAAAAAAAAAAAAAAAAAGGTGGGCGAGTCTCCTACATGTGTCATCTTTGGAATGAAAAAATTCCTTAACAATACATTTACAATTGAATTATAAATCAAATACAATACAGGGGCACTTGGGTGGCTCAGTTGGTTAAGCGTCTGACTCATGATTTTGACTCAGGTTATGATCTCACGTTCATGAGTTCAAGCTCTCTCTCTGAACCTCCCCTGGCTTGTGCTGTCTCTATCTCAAAATAAATCAATAAACTTAAAAAAAAATTACAATACAAATGCTCAAAAGTGCTTAAAGTACAAATTCTCAGGTCTGGTGATAAAAAACCCATATTTAAATAAAGCATAAGCTCATTTCCTCCTAAGTTCCTTGAATGTGATTTAAGGTGTTGTATTTGAGTCAGAGTCTTCTATTAAAAATTTTCAAATTTCACAGCTTCTATTTATACATTTTCTGCTACTCTAATTCTTCCAAGTATAGAGAAAAATGAATAAAACCCATTTACACACATCACATTTGGTTGACTTTTTCAGCTGGAAGGTCTACTAATATAGTAAAAGAAATTGAACCTTTATGCATATACTTTCTAGATTAATTTTGAAATCTGAGATTAAAAAAAATGACACTTAATACCTTAAGCACATTTAAAGAATGTAAGTTATGCTGCATTGCACGTAACCTTAGTCCAGGCAAAAGGAGGTCTGTTTCCTTTATTCTGTCCCAGACACTAACCTGACAGAGGCAAGAAGGTTATCTTTGTTCTAGATCATTTCCTTCTTAATGGAGGGTGCTAAAAATGCTATCAAATACTGCTCTTAGTCTTTCCTATATATATCTAAAACGAAAACACTAAGAGAACAAGGCCTATTCTAACAAAATTTAGAAAGACTGGATCTAAAGAATAGAGGTATTTACTTGTTTGACCTTGTGTAGGTCACTTAGCATGTCTGAGACTTAGTTTCTTCCTTTATCAAAAAAGGGGTAATAACTTAGGGCCTGACAGCATAGGGTGAAAAATACTTTTATAAATGATATAAACTTATATAGTCTATTACATTATTCAAAATTAGCTACAGATAACACTTCTGAATTTTGGTACCTTAAGTCAATGGTCTTCAAATATACTCAACTAAAAACTGGTGTATAAAAAAATCTACACATATTTCCATAACCGCAGCTATCTTTATTTCATGTCTGCTCTAACAGTTCATGGTTCAACTTTAGATCTGCAGCAGGGTTTGGGGAAAACAACACCGTGGCTTCATCCTTCTTTGCAGCTACAGCCTCTGAATTAGACCATCTTTGTTTCAGTAAAATAAAAACAAACCCATGGGTTTTTTTTTGGGGGGGGGGTTTCACTACAACTATAGGAACCTGCATCTAGTCAATAGAATAAAGAGGAATCAGAGTAATTTTTATTAAAGTGCCATCTAAATTTACCCTCTCTGGGGCTATATTCCTTTGCCTCTCACTATATTCTACCAACATGGCCGCATTTGCCTATTTTGAACATCTTAAGCTCATTTCAGTTTCAGGAACTTTGAACTTTCTGTTCCCTCTACCAGACCTCTGTTCCCGTTAATCTTCACATGGCTGCTCCTTCTTGTTATTCATGTCAATGTCTTCCGGGAGATCTTTGTGCTCATTCTTTCTTTATTAAATTAAAAAAAATTTTTTTATGCTTATTATTTACTCTTGAGGGAGTTAGAGCACGAGCCAGGGAGGAGCAGAGAGAGACAGAGAGAGAGAGAGAGAGAGAGAGAATCTGAAGCAGGATCCAGGCTCTTCACTATCAGCACAGAGCCCGATGTGGGGCTCAAATTTGTGAACCACGAGACCTGACCTGAGCCGAAGTTGGACGCTCAACCGACTGAGCCACCCAGGCCCCCCTTAAATTCTTTTTTAATGTTTATTTATATTTGAGAGAAAGAAAGAGCATGAGTTGGGGAGGGGCAGAGAGACGGGGAGACACAGAATCTGAAGTAGGCTCCAGGCTCTGAGCTATCAGCACGGAGCCTGATGGGGGGCTGGAACTCATGAACTGTGAGATCATGACCTGAGCCGACTGAGCTACCCAGGTGCCCCTCGCTCTTATTTAAAGTTGTATCTAAATATGGCATCCTTTCTTGATAAAAACTCTCAAGAAAGTAGGGAAAGAAAGAACATACCCTCAAGATCATAAAGGCCATATATGAAAGACCCACAGCCAGTATCATCTTCAGTGGGGAAAAACTGAGAGCTTTCCCCGCTAAGGTCAGGAGCACGACAAAGACGTCCACTCTCACTACTGTTATTCAACATAGTGTTGTAAGTCCTAGCCTCAGCAATCAGACAGCACAAAGAAATAAAAGGCATCCAAATCAGAAAGGAGGACGTCAAACTTTCACTCTTCGCAGATGACGTTATACTGTATGTGGAAAACCCAAAAGACTCCACCAAAAAACTGCTAGAACGGATATATGAATTCAGCAAAGTTGCAGGATATTAAGTCAATGTACAGAAATCAGTTGCATTTCTATACAACAATAATGAAGCTGCAGAAAGAGAAATCAAGGAATCAATCTCATTCACAACTGTACCAAAAGCATAAAATACCTAGGAATAAATCTACCAAAGAGGTGAAAAATTTATACACTGAAAACTATAGAAAGCTTATGAAAGAAACTGAGGAAGACACACAAAAAAATGAAAAAACATTCTGTGCTTATAGACTGGAAGAACAAATATTGTTAAAATGTCAACGCTACACAAAACAATCCACATATTCAATGCAATCCCTGTCAAAATAACAGCGGCATTCTTCACAGAACTAGAACAATCCTAAAATTTGTATGGAACCAGAGAAAAGACCCTGAATAGCCAGAGCAATCCTGAAAAAGAAAACCAGAGCTGGAGGCATCACAATCCTGGACTTCAAGCTGTATTACAAAACTGTAATCATCAAGACAGTATGGTATTGACACAAAAACAGACACACAGATTAATGGAACAGAATAGAGAACCCACAAATGGACCCACAAACATATGGTCAACTAATCTTTGACAAAGCAGGAAAGAATATCCAAAGGAAAAAACAGTCTCTTCAGCAAACGGTATTGGGAAAACCGACAGCAACATACACAAGAATGAACCTGGACCACTTTCTTACACCATACACAAAAATAAACTCAAAATGGATGAAAGACCTAAACGCAAGACAGGAAGCCATTAAAATCCTAGAAGAGAAAACAGGCAACAACCTCTTTGACCTCGGCTGCAGCAGCTTCTTAACTTGACATGTCTCCAGAGGCAAGGGAAACAAAAGCAAAAATGAACTATTGGGACCTCATCAAGATAAAAAGTCTCTGCACAGCAAAGGAAGCAACTAACAAAACTAAGAGGCAACAGACAGAATGAGAAGATATCTGCAAATGACACATCAGATAAAGGGTTTGTATCCAAAATCTATAAAGAACTTATCAAACTCAACACCCAAAAACCAAATAATCCAGTGAAGAAACGGGCAAAAGACATGAATAGACACTTCTCCAAAGAAGACATCCAGATGGTCAACAGACACATGAAAAGATGCTTAACATCACGCATCATCAGGGAAATAAAATCAAAACCACAGTGAGATACCACCTCATACCTGTCAGATGGCTAAAATTAACAACTCAGGGGGGCACTTGGGTGGCTCAGTTTGTTTGGCATCCGACTGCAGCTCAGGTTGCGATCTCCTGGTTTGTAAGTTTAAGCCCCATGTTGGGCTCTGTGCTGACAGCTCAGAGCCTGGAGCCTGCTTCAGATTCTGTGTCTCCCTCTCTCTCTGACCCTCCCCTGCTCACAGTCTGTCTGGCTTTCTCTCAAAAATAAATAGACATTAAAAATAATTTTTAAAAATAAATAAAATTAAATTAACAACTCAGTGGGGGCTTGGATGGCTCAGTTGGTTAAGCTTCCAACTTCAGCTTAGGTCATGCTCTTGTGGTTCGTGGTTTGGAGTCCCGTGTTGGACTCTGCTGACAGCTCAGAGCCTGGAGCCTGCTTAGGATTCTGCCTCTCCCTTGCTCTCTGCTCCTTCCCTGCTCACGCTCTGTCTTTCCCTCTCTCTCTCAAAAATAAACACACATTTTAAAAAAAATTTTAAAAATAAAATTAATAACTCAGGCAACAACAGGTGTTAGTGAGGATGTGGAAAAAGAGTAACCCTTTTGTGCTGCAGGGAAGGCAAACTGTTGCAGTCACTCTGGAAAACAGTGTGGAGGTTCCTTAAAAGATTAAAAATAGAACTACTCTACGACCCAGAAATTGCACTACTAGGTATTGATCCAAAGAATACAGGAGTGCTGATTCAAAGGGACACATGCACCCCGATGTTTATAGCAGCACTACTGACAATAGCCAAAGTATGGAAAGAGCCTAATGTCCACTGACTGATGAATGGATAAAGAAGATGTGATATGTGTGTGTGTGTGTGTGTGTGTGTGTGTGTGTGTGCGCGCGCGTATAATGGAATATTACTCGGCGATCAGTAAGAATGAAATCTTGCCATCTGCAACTACGTGGATGGAACTAGAGTGTATTATGCTAAGTGAAATTAGAGAAAGACAGATACCATATCTCACTCATATGTGGAATTTAAGTAACAAAACAGGTGAATATAGGGGAAGGGAAGCAAAAATAAGACAAAAACAGAGAGGGAGACAAACCATAAGAAACTCTGAAATACAGAGAACAAAGGGGGTTTGCTGGCAGGGTGTTGGGTGGGGGATGGGCTACATGGGTGATGGGTATTAAGGAGGGTACTTGCTGGGATGAGCACTGGGTGTTATATGTAAGTGATGAATCACTAAATTCTATTCCTGAAGTCATTATGACACTATATGTTAACTAACTTGGATTTAAAGGAAAAAAAAAATTAAATGAATAATTTTAGGAGTTAATAAAAAAAAAAGTGGTGTCTACTCTCATCTCTCCATATCACATAACTATTTTTTATATAGTTTGTATAGTTCTATATACAGTTTTCAGCAGTTCAAATTCTATTTGTTCATTTTTTGGTACATTTAAAAAATTTTATTTATTTTGAGAGAGAGTAGAGAGAGAAGAGAGAGTGAAAAGGGCAGAAAGAGAGAAGAGAGAAAATCCCAAGCAGGCTCTGCATTGTCAGCACAGAGCGTAACCTGGGTTTGATCTCACGAGTTGGGAGATCCTGCCCTGAGGCGAAATCAAGAGTCGGACGCGTAACTGAGCCACCCAGGCACCCCTCTTTGTTCACTTTTTATTGACTATCTCCTCACTAAAATGTGGACTTCCTATCTTGCTGACCACTGACAACAAGAAAAAGCATAAAAACAATACTGTTTTCCCTCTTCATTCTTAAAACTGGTCTCCTTACTCCCCTTCGGAACTGGTTGTCCGGGCCCATGTCCGGGCCCACCATGGGGATGGAGGCGAGCGGCTCACCTGCTGTCTGTTGCTCTGGCAGGCTGCACTCAAGTGCTTAAACCACAGCATCGCGTTCATTCTGCTGCCAGCTTGAAACTTGTACGAATTTCCTAAAATTACCAAAAACAAGGGGAAAATAACAAAATTTTAAGGCCTCTGACATATAATAATTCGGGCAGATACCAGAGAGCAAACTAAAACATGACTAGAATTCTCAGTTTCAGAATTCTGTGCCTCGAACACCTGATCTTCTGATATAAATAAAAAGAAGAGTTCTCAGTGCTACATTCACATGCTATCGTTAATTCCAAAAGCCACCGTTTTGCTGTTTATGAATCAGCAGAGAAGTACTTTTGTCTCCTTAAATGCTCTTTAAAGTGTACCTAAATAAAAGAATTGTTTGGCTCCTCTAGATTTGTGTGTGTGTGGCGGAGAGTGAAGAATATGTTAATATTAAGTTTTTTTGTTTTTTTAAAAAAAAATTTTTTTTTCAACGTTTATTTATTTTTGGGACAGAGAGAGACAGAGCATGAACGGAGGAGGGGCAGAGAGAGAGGGAGACACAGAATTGGAAACAGTCTCCAGGCTCTGAGCCATCAGCCCAGAGCCTGACGCGGGGCTCGAACTCCCGGACCGCGAGATCGTGACCTGGCTGAAGCCGGACGCTTAACCGACTGCGCCACCCAGGTGCCCCAAATATTAAGTTTTTACAGGCAAAATACTTTAACATGTTTGACACTTAAACACCAAGTATCTACTGTAATTAGGGATTAATTACCTAACATCAGTATCAACTATGCTCTTAGTTTTTGGTTACAGTTGCCAAAATTATTACAGATTGCCAGGTCTACTGAGGGCTTGCTGGGAAAATCTGAAAAACCATGTTTTCCTCTTTTAGAAAATTAGAAATTCATCCATTTTGTGTGTATTTAGAACTTATGCTAATTCAAGACTGACACATAATAAATATATCTTATATAATCGTATATATTAAGGTAATAAACTGAAAAAAGAAAGGATTCATGTACTGAATGAAGCCTGCCCTAAGTTGAGCTTTATTCTCTTTTTTCATGGACCTAAGTTCTTTTTATTTCCCAATTCGTACTGAATTCTATTCTTTCCTTTATAATTGCATTCGATGGTCCAAGAGCCTGACCTTTATTTAGCCATGATAGAGCTTTCCTTTGAGACTTGAACACTCAAAGGACTTTTTCACTTTCAGAAGCAACAGTTTTTCTTCATCAAATGTTTAATGTTCAATAATACTGTTTTACTTGCTGAATTTAGATGCAGACGTTAGATCAACCTGAATAGAAGGCACATCTACAGTTAAGCTGGTCACAGCTGCCGTTTATCTACTTTCTCCTCCCTAACAGAAGGCCATTAGTTCAGATGTCACAAAAACCTCGGCAACTTGGAAATAGTTCTATCAAGCTACACTAAGGGAACTGAAAGAAAATAAAGAATTTGTTAAGTAAACCCAATGAAAATGATCTTAAAATGTAATTTTATGAATAATGTCTTTGGGATTTGGGGAGTAGGGCAGGGACTTTGAATTTAGAATACTGAGTAGAGAGTCCTTAACTCTATAAATCAATCTATTGAATCTCAAATGAGACATTTTGCTACTATGATTTTTTTCTGTATCTAACATATTTGCTTCAGTTTTCACTTAAAATACTATAAAATCCTAAAAGCAGAGTATCTGTTGATGTAAAATACATTCTGAATAAACAGACATCAAAATATAACTGTACAGTCAAGAAGTATAATTTCAGTGGTGAGTTGCTGCAGTGGAAGATTCTGGGCAGATATGAAAGAATTTCCAGTCTAGCTTCCTTTGAGGTGCTCATCAAGAGCTGGCAGTTGTTAGGAAGGAAGAGCAGCAATCATGTAAAGATCTGTTCTGATGGCTGCCTGTGGTCTCCACTTAGAGATGCACACAGGGTCAGGAGGTAGGATCGGATTCTAATTGGCCCACTGTCTAACTTCTCAGATCCACTTGAAAAACTCCTATAGTCAACAGCCAATAATTTCATTTTTAAGTCTCTCTCTACATTGCAAGCAAAGTATTATAAATCATATTTTGAAAGTGATAGGAGTCAACCAATTAATTTAATTAAAAATAATGGAATAAAAATCATTTAGAGGACAACCTCTGTCACATTTAGAACTTAAGAATAATAATTTCAGGGTACAAATGAAGGGGTGCTGCACATATGGCAAATCATGGCCTATAGATTCTCCAACTCCCTCCTTCCCTCCCTCCCTCCCTGGTTCTTAGCTCTCTAGGGATTACTTGGGCTTTTGATTTCAAGTTTATGACCATGTAGCAAAGAAAATATGCTTATAATAGATACTGATATCTAAAAATATTGGCATCATTACTACACATTATGTGACAGAAATATTTCCAAGACATAAAACTATACAAACATGTTCCTGGTCAAGTATTCCACTTAAACTAGGTTTTGGCCAGCTGAACGTTATGTACACGCAGTACCTTAAACCCTAGTTATTCTAATGATTCACCTTTCTCAGAGTCAGTCAGCAAGAAGAGATCTGGGTGTTCTGGGTCATCAGCCATCATCACCATCCATCCCACCACGGATACGTTCTTATTCGATGTTGATTTGAACTGAGAGATAAACAGATAATTAATGGAAACACAAAATTTATGGCTCATCCTAAACAAACCTTAAGAGTGAGCATATTTTCAGTTTCTCCCACTGAGAGGTGAGATTTGTGACTCCATGTTGGTCAAGTCTGCTCACAGCCTTTTACTTACAACTAAACTCCATTTAAGTATGCCCTCTTTAGGTAGTCTCCTACTTTCCAGATTCTTCATAGCTTCAACTCTTTATCAAAGTGTAACTGTCTGAGTCTCAATTACCTAAAAGCATGATCTTTTGCTGGGTTTGGTAAATTCATCTATGTTGTTTTTTTCTGTTCCTTACTATGTTGCCCCTCACTCCTTGCTTATAGGAAACATACCTGCATTTTAATCAAGGTGTCATCTTTTCTTACTCAGCTTTACTGAGATGTAATTAACATACAACACTGTGGAAGTTTAACGTGTACAATGTAATACGGGTTGTTATCTTAAACCTGATGATTTACTAAGTCAGCAATGCTATCAGACAATTCTTAATAGTATATTCTTACTTGTATTTCTCAAAAAGAAGGTATTCTTGGCATGTTTGTTACTTTTCTATTCTTGTTTTTAAAGTTATACATACCATGAAATAAATGTAATGAAAAAAGGGCTGTTATAAAGGAACAGAAAATTAGGTTAATCACATTCATAAACATAAATGAAAAAATATTAAGCATTGGTGTATAAAAAGCTGATATATAAGACAAGCTGGATTTATCCGAGGAATGTGAGGTTGATTTAATGTTAGAAATCAACTAATGCAACTAAGTTGGGTTTATTTCAAGAAAGTAAGATCAGTTCAACTTTAGAAAAATCTTTTTTTAATTTATAGAAAAATTATTAAAGCAAATCACCATATTAACAGATTAAAAAGAAAAAATACGCTCAACTCAGCTGATGCAAAATAAAACCATCTGGTAAAATATAATGCAAGTCTGTGATAGACTAGGAATGGAAGAGAAGTTTCTAATTCAATGAAGAGTATCCACCAAGCAAACAAACAAAACCTACATAAAACCCAAACCAAAACAAAGCAGGAAAGAAAAAAAAAATTCCCAAATCAAAACCCTGTAATACACACACTCAAGGGTAAAATTCTAAAAACATTTCAAAATCGGTATCAAGACAAGGATGCCCACCATTGCTACATCCACTCAACACAGAATTTGAAGACTTAGCTTAATATGACAACAAAAAGGAAATAAAAGGTGTAAAAGTAAGGAAGAAATAAAACTGCCATTACTCACAGATGATAATATTGACACAGAAAATCCACTCAAACCTACCAAATTAATAAGTTTGATTAGCAAGGATGCTTGGAAAAGATCAGTATGAAAGTCAAATGTAATTCTATACACTAGAAATATAATAGTCATTTATAAGAGAGCAATACATGTAACAAGGCATACGGGAAAGTGTAACAGTTCAAAGGTATTCAAGAAGCCATAAATCAATGAAGAAATACCATGAGATGAAGAAAAAGGTGTGATTTGTATAGATTTCCCTATTTGATTCTCCCTAAATTGATCTATAGATTCAGTGTCATTTCAATAAAAATTTCAATAGGGTTTGGGGTGCCTGGGTGGCTCCGCTGGTTAAGCATCGACTTCGGCTCAGGTCATGATCTCACGGTTCCTGGGTTTGAGCCCCGTGTTGGGCTCTGTGCTGTCAGCAGGGGAGCCTGGAGCCTGCTTCAGATTCTGTGTCGTCTCCCTCTCTCTCTGCCCTTCCCCCGCTCACACTCTGTGTCTCTCGCTCTCTCAAAAATAAAGAACATTAAAAAAAAAATTTCAATAGGATTTTACATGGAACTTGATAAGCTGATTCTAAAATTTATATGCAAGGGCAAAGCAGCAGAAATAGCCAATATACTCCTGAGAACAATTAGGTAGGACCTGCCCTGATAAACATCGAGACTCATAAAGCTACAGTATTTGAGACCATGGGCTACCGGGACAGGGATGGACAGGGCAATGGAAGTTGAAGAGAGCATAGAGATGGGCACAGAGATGCAAACTCATATGACAAGAGTGGGCTCTGCAGACTGGTGAAGAATGAATCGTTCAATAAAAAATGCCAGGAAAATTGGTTATCCATGCAGAAAAAACATGAAGATGAATGCTTATTTCTTATCACACCTCTCTCTCCCCCCCTCTCCCTCCCTCATGCGTACACACACCTACACACACACACGTCTCTGATTCCAGGTAGATCAATGATTTTAAAGCACAATGCATAACTAAATCCATTAGTAGAAAATACAGAATATCTTAATGATCTCAGGTTAGAGAAGAATTTTGAAAACATGACTCAGAAAGTACTAACCATAAAGGGAAAGATAAATTTTATTACTTTAAAATTAAGAACTCTTCAGTAAAAGACGTCCCAAAGAAAGTTTGAAAAAACAAGTCAAATTAGAAACTGGAAGAAGATACTTGCAACACATAACTACTAATCGATCAGTGTCTAGAATATATAAAGAACTTTCACCAATTCATTAGAAAACCTATCACCCAATAGGCAAAATATTTACCCAGATATTCTGCACAAGACACATGAATGACCAATAAACATGAAAACAATTTCAAACTCATTAAGCAATCAGGGGTATATAAATTAAAATCATGATGTGCCATTTCATATTTACTAGATTAGCCAAAATTAAAAGCCTGACAAGTATTGTGTTAACAATGAGGAGCCTCAACCTCACTGTGCTACTGGTGAGTGTGTAAATCTATTTGGCATTTTCTTGTAAAGTTGAACATCTGCATTCCTAGAGAACATACACACAAAAATATTCACAGTGGCACTGCTAGATACGGCAAAAAACTGGCAACTATCCAAATATCTATCTACAGTACAATGATGAATACATTATGTAAGATTCATAAAATGGAAGACTATTCAATTGTGGAAAGAAAAAATGACAGTTATATGCATCAACAGTGATGAATCTCAACAATATAGTATTAAGCAAAAAAGGTAGTGCTTCAGACTACGTATGTGAATCTATTCAGGTACAGTTAAAAAAAATGTGTTAAGGAAATCTGTAAAGTAAAAAAAAAAAAAAAAGCAGTAATGAATGTAAATTCAGGACAGTGACAGGCTGGACAGAAGGAAGAAGATGCTCTCTGGGAAGACGTAGATGGTTTCACTAAGACTGTTTCTTATGCTGGGTGGAGAGTTATAAAGGCATTCATTTTATTACTCCTTAAAGTGTACATGTACACCACACACCTTTCACATGTTTCACAATTTTAAAGTAATGGGAAAAAGTACGAACACAGCACATTACTTGTAACGACATGGGTGCTACAAAAATGAAAGCTAATTACAAAGTTTTAATACTATCAAAAATGAAATGGGCAATATTCCAGAACTGCTGATTTGACAGCTTATAATTTATGTCAAAGCAAACAGCATGATTTTCCAATGTTCTTTTCCTAACCTTAAAAAAAAAGTAACTCAAGCAATGTAAGTCTCTTTGTATAGAGGGCCAAAGCATAGGGAGTAAAAGTGCCCCTTGACCACCAGCTGAATCTCATCCCACTCCCCAAAATTCATCACCGTTCAGGGTGGAGCCCTCTGGACCCTTGTCTATGCATTTACACCAAAGACTTTTTTTATTATTTTTTTAATGTTTATTTATTTTTGAGAGAGAAAGAGACAGAGACCGAGAGAGAGAGAGAGAGAGAGAGAGAGAGAGAGAGAGAGAGAGAAAGTAAGTGTGGGAGGAGCAAAGAGAGAGAGTGACCTAGAATCCGAAGCAGGTTCCAGGCTCTGAGCTGTCAGCACAGAGCCCAACGTGGCACTCGAACTCACCAACGTTAAGATCACAACCCAAGCTGAAGTCAGATGCTTAACCGACTGAGCCACCCGGGTGCCTCACCAAAGACTTTTTTGATACTGTTCGTTTTCATATACAGTTGACTCTTGACCCTTGAGCAACACGGGTTTGAACCGCGCAGGTCCACTTATATGCAGTTCTTGGATCAATACAGTAAGTGTATTTTTTTCTTATGATTTTATTAACATTTCCCCCCAGCCTCCTTTATTGTAAGAAAACATCATATAACACATACAATATACAAAATATGTCAATAAACTCTTCATGTTATTGGTAAAGCTTTTGATCAACAGTAGGCTACTGGTAGCTAAGTTTTTGGGGAGCTGGATTTTCAACTGCACGGGAGTGGGAGGGAGCCAGGGTAGGTGCTCCTAACCTAGCTGTTCAAAGGTCATCTGTACAAACAGGGGCGTATGTATACTCTGACTTGTGGTTTTCACTTGTCAGTAATTCCTTATTGATAAATATTTTGAGTGTTTATAGATTTCTGCTATTATAAACACTACAGGAATATGCTTCTACAGGTATCTTTGTGCACTTGTTCAAGGATTTCCACAGGCCAGATTATCAGATAAGGAATCGCTGGTTATCATTAAGTTAAATATTGACTAAGACTGCCCACCACAAAAACAATACCAATTTAAATTTCTGCAAATAACAGTCTGTGTTTCCCTACACCATGCCCAATGCTGTATTATCAATCTTTAAACTTTTTGCCTAAAAGTAAAAACGGGCATCTTTTTAATCTACATTTTTGATAGCTAATGAGGTCGATCATCCTTTCATGTTTATTAGCCACTTATATTTATCTTCTATTTATCTCTTCTTTCCCTTTTTCTTTCCTCCTGTTTTATTCTAAGTTGTAGAAGCTCTTAAGTTTTGTTACAGATTTCTTTTCAGGTGCAGTCTTGGTTTTTAAAAATGAACTAATTGAACAATATTTATTCTTTCTGCACCATACAGAGATAGGTTCACACATACCTGCAAAAACTTTTTCTTACAATGAATAAACTTCCATTAAAATATTTTTACAGTGAATGTTATTTTAAAACATCCAAAAATATAGACATATGAGTCCTCTTCTCTCTCCCCAGTTATTCTACCCTGCCAAGCTTATACTGTTCCTCATAGGAAAAAAGATGTATAGAGAGTAATAAAATATAGGTTTGTAGGCTTCCAGATTTCTTCCTTCAGCATTTGTAGACATATGAACAGGCGTTATTTTCATTAGTGATTTTTTTCCCCTCTAGCTTTTAATTTTGAAAGGCTGAAACTACAGAGAAGTTGAAAGAATGTCAGTGGTTACCCACATATCTACATTTTGTGCATTTGCTTGATCTCTTTGACCTACAGACATCATAATATTGAGTCCTAAATATTTCAGCATGTATACTCTACGAATGTATTTCCATATAACCACAACGTAAGTATCTAAGAAATTTAACAGACATGTCGTTTTTAAAGTTCGTATTTAAATTTCTTCAATTGTCCCAATTAAGATCTTTGTAGTTCAAAAAAAAAAAAAAATCACTTCCAGGATCCAACAAAAATACACAACTGCATTTATCTCTCAGACTCTTCAGTCTCTTTTAACCTGTAACAGTCCTCTTGTCCCCCCGCCCCCATCCATCTACCAAATTCTCTAACTACCAAGCCAGTTGTCTTGTAAAATGTCTCACAATCTGGATTTGATTGTTTCTTCATGATTAGATTCAGGTTACATTTTTGGCAAGAATACTACATAGGTGGTGCTGTGCTTATAGAACAGATTTTAATCCTTTATCTATTGCTTACATATAGCCAATATTTTCTTCCAATTCATATTTTAATTTTGTTTGAAAATGATTTTGCAAAGTTTTTCCTTCATTGCTTTTAGTCCTGTGCCACATCTCTTCTAAAATTGATAGTCTAAAATGAACATGACCCTTTCTCTATATCTTCTATGTTGTTCTTACAATTCCTTTTTTAATCTTAATAGCTTTAATCAAGAGATTAGGAATATAGTCCTTTTCCTAGGCATTCAATTTGATTTCCTTACAGGCCACTATGCAAATTTTATTAGGCTTCTTTCTAGTTAAAGTTAGAGAAAAAAAACCCATTTAATTTTGAACAGCTACTTTATAATCATCAACTAAGTGAAACTGAGGCAAGCATCTCACAGTGGCTATGTGAAGAGTTAACTATATCTGAAGATAAAGGACTTCATTTAGCTACAGCAACCTTTTTTCCTCCCTTTGAGGACAGCGGTATTAATTAGAAGCAATTACTCTGCAAAATGTTCTGGTGGAACGAGTCTGTGTAACTCTGGTGGGTGAATGAGCATTAGTCACTTTGACCAGAAATACAAAAATTAGTCCTTTACTTCAATGTGAGGACTATATGTAAATAACTGTAAGATAATAGTGGGCAAAAAAGCCAGAACTTCAGAATTCATGATTTCATTCAGGCATAGTTAAAAAATGAAGCAATGTACTGTTTAAGGAAACATACATCTTTAAACCCGAAGGCAGAGCAGGGCACTGATTAACACCAAATGCAGGACACTGACAGGTGTAGGTCTGGCTGACAGGAAAGAAGGTGATGATGCACTTACAACATTCATTTACACCAAAAAACGTACTCCTCTACACCTCTGGTTTAATTGCAAAAAACTGAAACCATAAGAATAAAGAAGAGCTTCTCTGAATTATGCAATGTCATTGGGTAATTTATATGTAGTAAAAGGACTTGATTTTTTTTTTTTTTTTTTAGTAGCTTACCTTTCCTCAGTATGGTAAACCACTTAATTTCCCCACAAAATACATGACTTAGAAATAAAATTCTTCTCAAGGGGATTTTATTAATGCAACATGGAAAATTTCTTCCTTACAAAGACTGTATCACTAGCATATAAAAACAAAACAGCATGCAGAAAAGATTTACAGCACGACTTTACATTTTGAGAAAAGAGCACTGAGAGGCTTCTAAGTAACATGCAGCACAAGAAAGTGGACTTCAGTGAGCATAGTAACCATTGTTCTTCTTTACTGTTGGGAAAAATCACTCCATTAGAAATCGAGGTGGAAAGAACATTAGATGATGGTCTCAATTTTTCACATTTTACGTGTTATGAACTGAGACTCCAAAGCAATAACTGTCAACTATTTTCTGAACAAGAAACCCAGGCGTGGGAAGGTTTTGATTCCAAGATAGATATTGGTAATGTGCACTTTTGATCTTTCAATGGAAAAATTGCATTCAAAAAAAGAAACTTCTAAATATGGAAGTTATTCCAAGACTTTCTTTGGAATGGTATCCCTAAGTAAAATCATTCTACCACACCACTCACACAAGAAATAGAACGGAAGAACTTCTGGATTAGAATGTGGAAAAAAACCAACTTGCCGCATTCCATTAGGACTACTTTCTTTACAACCATGGAGAGGAGGCACAACTCTGCTAACAGTTTAGAGGAGGAATACTTACATGTTTTCTTTCTGTAGCTTTTAGAGATTTGGCAGCATAGTAAAAAAGCTGTGTCCCACACAAAGCTGCCCAATACTTTGTCCATGATGCTACCTGGAAAGACAAACACATGAATATACTACCACCAGTTTCTCAGTTTCTTCACTTTCTTAGTGCTGATGACCAAGAGCTCCACTGCACTCCAGCCACCTTAGCCTAATCTTAGAGTCGAATCACTTCCGAGATCGTTATCTCCAACATTCCCGTCACTTTCACTGAACACACTCTACTGCTACTTTCTTATTTATTTACTTATTGAGAGA
>NW_024412426.1:14588223-14597043 GCF_014898765.1 Herpailurus yagouaroundi
AGAGAGAGAGAGAGAGAGAGAGAGAGAGAGAGAGAGAGAGAGAGAGAATGCAAGTGGGGAAGGGCAGAGAGGAACAGAGATCCGAAGCGGGCTCCAGGCTGACAGCAGTGAGCCTGATGAGGGCCTGAACTCACGAACCGTCAGATCATGACCTGAGCCGAAGTCGGATGCTTATAACTGAGCCACCCAGGCTCATTATCTAGCCTTGCCACTGCCTCCCCATCCCGTATCCTCCTTTCCCTCTCTCCATATTTAGCCAGGACCACACGGTCCAGCACTATATCCGTTCCCTTCCAAACACTGGCATCTCACCATCCCTCTGTCCCGATATAGCCCTAGCCCTATTTAAATCTAACCATCTGATTACTTGGCACATTACAATAACCGAATATTGCTGGAGAAATCACATAATTGTGCCAACTGATAAAATTATAACCAGCAATCTCAACTAGAAATCAATAGCACTTCACTTTTACCCCATCAAGTCATTATATTCTTTCTCTGGAGACAACGATTTCATTCCTTCTCTTAAAAACTGTAGTACTCCACCCTCTCATGACAGCATCGCACACTTCTCGGAGGAAAAGAGCTGAAGTCTAGTGAGGACTACCTCATCTTCCCAGGCCAATGCCATCTAACCACCTGTTTGTAGACCCACATACTTAGCCTTTCTTCTCGCTACAACAGAATAGTTAATGCTGCTTCTATCAAAGGAGAAACTCCACTCTCTTTTCACACCCTAGCTTCCTACTCTCACTTCCTCAAGAAACCTGTTTTTTTTTTTTTTTTTTAATTTTTTTTTTCAACGTTTATTTATTTTTGGGACAGAGAGAGACAGAGCATGAACGGGGGAGGGGCAGAGAGAGAGGGAGACACAGAATTGGAAACAGGCTCTGAGCCATCAGCCCAGAGCCTAACGCGGGGCTCGAACTCACGGACCGCGAGATCGTGACCTGGCTGAAGTCGGACGCTTAACCGACTGCGCCACCCAGGCGCCCCAAGAAACCTGCTTTTGTAATTTAATCCCTCTCCACTGTTTTTTGATTTCTCCCCCTCTACCATCATTATACAAATGAGGCTTAACAACAGCATTCTCATCTTTGAAAATCCCTCCACTGCCCCACTCCCTGCCCCACTAGATAGCAGCCAATTTCTCTGCTCCTGTAACTTCTTGCAAGGTGGCTCTAATTCCTGACTCCACTTCCATCTTGCCCATTTTCTCTTCAACTTACTTTCAGTTAGGCTGCTGCGGTCAAGGTTACTGATCACTGACATTTTATCAAAGCTTCTGTTCTTTTTTTCTTCTTTTTAATATTTTTAAGTTTATTTATTTATTTTGAGAGAGACAGAGACAGCATAAGTGGGGGAGGGGCAGCAAGAGAGGGACAGAGAATCTCAAGGAGGCTCTGTGCCGCCAGCACAGAGCCCAATGCGGGGCTCAAACACACAAAGCCGTGAGATCGTGACCTGAGCCGAAACCAAGAGTCAGATGCTTAACTGACCGAACCACCAAGGCGCCCCCAAAGCCTCTGTTCTTGTCACAACCTCTTAGCAACATCCGACACAGCTGGCCACTCCTTTCTTGAAATACTTTTAACTGCTATGCTTCTCTGATTAACAGTTCCTTCGTTCTCTCTGCTTTTCTTACAGCAGACCTTTACATGTTACAGAGTTCTATCCCTGCCCTGTTTTCTTCATAGATAATCTGTCTCATCCGGTCTCATACTTCAAATACCATCTGTATGCTAACAAGTCCCAAATCTCTATCTCTGGCCACCACCTCTCTGCTGAACTTTTGAACTGTATTCTTTACAGCCAAACTGACATCTCCACTTAAATGCATAAAGTGAACTCAGCCAAGACTGACCAGCCCCTCTTGGAAAAAACTTTCCCCATTTCAATAAACGTGCCCAACATTCATCGAGCTCAGCCCTAAACCCAGACACCACCTTCACTTCCACGTTCTCTCACACACCGCATCAAATACATCCATCAAGCAACGCTGACTGTTCTGACTTCGCCTCCTCCACCTTCCGTGCCTCAGCCACATGGGTCTTCTTGCCTCCTGAGCTGGAGATCCTCACACAGCTAACCCGCCTTCTTCATTCCCATGACAGCGTGGAAGCCTCAGTGTGCTGATACCTCTCCTCACCCTCTCATCTGCCACCCCATCACCTTATTTCAAGGGCTTACTTTCTATTTGTCCTCATTGGAATGTCATCCCCACAAGGCAGGCACTTGGCCTCATCTTGTTTGCTGATCTATTCCAGCATCTGGTGCACAATTGTGTAGTAATATCCTACCCGACATGCTACTCCTAGTTTGTGAGCTGGCCTAGTGTAGCTTCCTAACTATATGTGCCTGAGGTTTACTGTGTAACACAGGCAGCAAAATCAGATTGCTTAGATGCAAACCATTTTTATGTTTTAAGAAGCCTTTGTAGCTTCAAAAGTGTTACGTCTGGATATACGTTGAAGTTTTAATTCCAAGCTAGATAAATTATACCATTATTTGAGAAAACAAAATTCTCTTTCTTTAGTAGTCCAACTACTTGCTGCTGTTGGGGAAGAAGAAGCTTCTAGGTTACGTACAAAGGCTTTGTGCCACTGTTATCATTTTTTTAAAAAATATAACTATGGTTTGAAGGACATTAAATACCTGGGTTTCATTTCATGAAGGAAAACAAAACTGCATTACAGAAGATTTAAATAAACAAGTTAGGACTGACAAAACAAAATTAGTTGAATCCCATTTTTTAGGGTTGTTACTCTCTGTTCTTTTCCTAAACTTATTACTAAAATACTTCATAACAGCATATACTTTCAAGTTTCTCTGTGAAATGGTTTTGTGTAAGAACTACATTAGGGGACTGAGGGAACAGGAGCTCCTTGATGTAAACACCCTAAAATGAATGATTTAACTGAAGTCTAAATTAAGAAACGCAGTGAGGCAAATGTGTATTTCAAATTGTTTCAGTTGAACCATGTATTTGGTTTTACTTCAATTGTCTTCATATTTTTTAGGGCCCTATACATTTGCATATTTTTAGAGGTGTGTTAAAATATAAGATAAGATCTTACTGTGGGCTTTTTGCCTTCTTTTAACAAAGTTTTTCTTCTGAGAACACCTTGAATAGTAACAGCTCCTGGATATAAATGCACTGCCAAATCTTCTGATTCTGCGGAACTGTAACAATGGAATGAAGAAAAGAACATGTAAGAGCTTTTGGGTACAGTAGTTACAAAGCAGGTACTTAAATGAAATGTAACCGCTCTTAATGGTAAAACTTTGTTACTGTGTTCAGAACAAGAAGACACTGACAATTACAAAGGTTTACTGATATGAAATTTATAAACTGTCACAAAAGTTTAATCAGGAAGTTATTAAAGTCAGATGGTTAAAAACACACTTTATGACATATTTGAACAAGCATAATTTAGAAAGAATAGAGCAATTCACTTTAGTGAAGATTAAATTATGGATTTAAGACTTTTTCTTCTTTTTTTATAATGTTTATTTTGAGAGAGAGAGAGAGAGAGAGAGAGAGAGAGAGAGAGAGCAGAGGAGGGGCAGAGGGAGAGAGAATCCCAAGCAGGATCTGCACTGTCAGTGCAAAGCCCGATACAGGGCTTGAACTCATGAACTTTGAGATCATGACCTGAACAGAAACCAAGAGTCAGAGCCACACAGGCACCCCCAAGACTTTTTTCTTCTTACATGCTACATTGCATCACTGCTGTACACTTTTTTCCCATTAGAAATTTTAAGTCTTGGTAGGAAAGATGAGGATTCTTTTTGTTACAAGTATTTAAGCATACAAAACTCTAAATAAAAATAGCAGAAACTCAAAAAAAGGAGGAAAGGGAAAAGAAAACCCATGCTTAAATTAATTCTAAAGTAGATGAGAGAAGTAATACAGGCAATAACAACATATTTAAAAAACTGGCGTACTATGATAAATTTTAATGACATTTAAACGCTGTCAATGTGTAAGTGTTTGGTTATAGCCTTATAGCCTAACAGCTCTCTAAGGAAGGAATAACTACAAAACTCAAGATTTCCTTTTCATATATCTTAAGAAAACCATCACAAAATAATCAAACATTCAAATATCTTTCCCCAACGGACTTAAGGTCCTATATTTAAAACAAGAATAACTTAATCTGACATTCTCTGGTGATCTGACATGATCTGCAGAATTCCTACAACACAGACAAAAACTGTGCAGTTTGCCAGTTTATCCCTTTATGATTATTTAGGTGTCTTCAAAGTGACTTAAAAACCTAGAGACCACTAGAAATTTCATGTTAGAGCTGTTTATATTCAGGGAGGTATACACAGAGAGATTAGACACCAAATTGATATAAAGTTCACTTTTGAAGTTGGCTATTCTGTTGTAGTATGAGGTGGCTGATTACCCGTTACCATTAGCCTCCAGCCCCCAATCAATCTAAAATTCTCATTTCTTTCCGCAGCTAATATGGTGCAGAAAGAGACCTGGTAAAACTACATAAACACTGAACAAACGGAAGTTGAAACGAACAAATATTTACTGAAATAGACTTGTCTAAATTCTGGACCTGCAGTTTATCTAAAAAATTCTTAACAAAGATAAAATGAATGGAGACTTATTAGCAAAGTAAATGCTATGACAGTAAGTAGCCTTTGAATAATAAGTGGATTTTTATATTGCTCATCCAATAACTAGCAGCATTAGAAAGACCTGTATGGTTACAAGGCTACCAACTTGGAATTATTTTGCAACTAGCTCAGTGGATCGGAAAGAGAAGTCCAAATTTCTCTCTAGATTAAATCTCGGAAAGCAAGTTTTCTTGGGTATTTTTTTAGCTGATAAACCAATTAGCTGAGAAAGAACAGAGATACTGTGAGATTACACCCATTAAGCCAATCACCACCACCAGAGGGGAGTTCTGTGACCCCTGGATGCAGGGGGATTGTACCTGCTGGCCTTCATGTGGCTTCGATAGCCATTTCGTGCCACTCGTGTCACCGGGCCGAGAGAATGGTATAATCTGTTCCTGTTGGATTCCATTATAAATTGTATATATTACATATGCTTTTATTCACACAATCATTGATACCTAGAACAATATAATTTCTTCCTGTAATATAGCTTTCTAAATCCTTTCTAAATCTAAATGTGGTGGCTCCTTTCTTAAGCATGCAGCATAGATTAAAAAAAATGTCTTCTATTGATTCTAGATATACTTACAGGTGTTAGTAATACTATACATTTTATATACATTTGCTTTCATAAATCTGCTAAAATAATGAAAGTTATTTATAACCAATACTATCAAAACCTGGAAAATACTTCGAAAACCCTTTTGTTTCTATTCCAGTTCTTCGATTCCAGTTCAAAAATGGTATCTGGATTTATATAAATAATTCACTTTTATTACATGTCCCTATGAAGACACCTAAAAACGATGTGGGCTGTAAACTTAATGTGGCCTAAACATCTTATTTTCCTCTCTATCCTTTACATTAAATCCAAGAAAACTGATAAAGGAGAGGAGCTGGGTAATAAAGGCATTATTTTATTTCTACATCAACTGAAATAAATGATGAAGCCAACAAATGATAAAAATGGTTTGAATTCATATTTACCCAAAATGGCATGTAATACTTAACAAAGGAAATAAACACACACATAGAAACACCAACACGTCTTTGCCTGGGAAAAGCCAAAAGTAGCACTGTTGGGAAATGTTATTTAAAGCAAAAAGCATTACTTTAGCAACTTAGGCAGCAACATACTTGATGTCTCTGTAGTAAATAAGAACACAGAGTGATTTAACATTCAGAGTACTATTTTCAAATCCACTATCTACAAGCAGTATTTTAAACATCCTCGTTCTTTATTTACTTTTTGTTATTCCACATCTCAATCTTGCTGAGAAGCATTAATTTGATCTCAAAATGTTCCAAGAGCCACAGATTTAAACTTGGCGCAAAGACAGATTTTTTTTTTAGCTGAAAATGTCTGCAAAGCAAAACATGTGTCATAAAAGAAATATACTGTTTTGAGATGTGAAGGTAACATCGTTACATACAGTCTTCAGAAGTAACCTGCTGGGACGAGGATGGACAGATTACTGAACACGACACCGTCCTGGTTACTCACTCACTTATAACTCATTCAAACTGACAAACACTTTTTCCATTAATATTTTTTTATCTAAAGATTACAGTATACTCTATAACCAACATATGATGCTCTTCCTAGAGGGAAAGAACTAAAATGACTTGTACCGACAGCATGCCAGAGGCAACTCTCATGTTTTTCTCGTTTCACGCAAACCTTAATAAAGAGACTGAATGTAAAAGCTGGAAGAGAAATAGTACGCAAAAACAAGGTAAGATCCCCCCAAAGCAAAGAGTAAGAGTTGATAACACTGACAAGTAGAGTAGAAAGGCTTAAAAGTACTTTGAAATGTTGGGTTTACAAACAGCATGTTAATCACATAATGGAGAGAAATGGTTACGAAGTTTCATCAAGAACAAGAATATAATTTTCCAGTTCCAATATAGTTTAATTTCAAATGTATAGTTAATAAAATTATTTTCTATTAAGAAGTGACTGATAGGGCGTTAGGTAACTATTTTCAACTCCATACTCTAAATTCAATCTCAACTACACTCTGCTGCTTAGAAACTTAGGATGTCCAGTTTACGTACAAAAGGGGGCAATTATTTTGGCAAGAGTCAAGCATCTTATAAATCCGAAAATGGAAGAACTGAAATGGCCAAAGACAATATAAGAGTCCTAATGGATATTTAGTAAATAAATTATTTGTGCTGTTTGGCTACATTTTTAAGGAGATCTTATACTGGCAGATCAATACAGCATGGGATTTACTGCAGGAAGAGCACAACTTCCACTACTTAAAGCCCTAAAGAAAGGAGAACGGAGCGTGACTTAGAGCATTTCAGCATAAATCTGTGTGCTGTATGTAAACTCTGAGTTGCTGACAATTTAAACTCAAACTCTAAGCTGCTTTACTTATAGTATAATTTAAAATTTACTAAAGTCCTTTTGCCCCTGACAAGGTAGCAGAGAATGAAGTAGACCATTCTATTAAATGCCTTAAAACTACTGAAATGAACCAGAATTTAAGGCAATAATTTTACTTCAAACACGTAAGTAGATAAGGTGAGTATGATTGGTTATTACTGTTTTAAAGGTACTAAAATTCAAATCCTCGTGTCAAGGCACCAAATAAACATATATTTATGAGCTAAGACTCAATTCCAGACTTAAATATCAACTTCTAATTTCTGCCACCAGTTGTAAGCTTATAAATAGTCCCTTCCAGATATGTAACAAATTTTATCTGTTAAAATGTTTATGATCTTTTAAGAAAGACCAACTCAGCTCAAAGCAGTTCAAATGGACAATTTTTCTTACCTCTCAAAAGCAGGCCATGAGGTCTCTTCACTTAGTTCAGAACCATCACTACTACCTAAAATCAAAAGTTATTCTAATTGTAAACATCAGAATTAGTTTAAGTTTTGTATTTTAAAAATAAATTTTCTAATTGTACTTATAAAATGATAATCATGTTATCTGTGGGTGAACATCCACAAATTAATTCTTCATTCTTGTGTTACTGCTGCAAGGCTTATTCTGCAATATACTGGAATACAGTTAACAAGACCACCAAAAATAACAAAGAGCATAAAACACTTTTGCAGGTCTACTTATAGCTCAAATGCATTATGTTATAAACAATTAACTACCATCAGAGAATGTACATAAGCATAAAACTTTTCAAAATTTCAAAATTTTGTCATAATTTAAGACAAATATAATTGTGAAATTCTTAAGAGGTTTGCGACATACTTCCTTCTCTTTGTATTCCTTTAAAAACCCATTATTGCCTTAAGGATAAGAAGCTTAATGAAATTCCTCTCTTTCTTTCTCTCTTTCTCAAAAATAAATAAACATTAAAAAAAAGAAGTTTAATGAAATCCAACTTCTTCCTTTAGAGGCAAGGTAGAAGAGGATGCAATCCCTAAATTAGAAAGAAAGAAATAACAATGGTGCCGTAACAATGTAAAAACTTTCTCTTTGGCCAGAATAGCAGCTAACATACAAAGTTTTAAATTAGCTAAAGAGAAAAACTGAGAAGAATAAATCTGGAGAGTCAAAAACAGCTTACACTGATTTAAAAGTTATTTTAAAGATAATTCTGGCTCTCAATAAAATTGATGATTAATGTATCCCATATGTATCAAGTTAAACTGTCCATCAGATTTTCATACCAGTGTTCCATGACAGACTCAAACTCCAATGCTAAAAGGTATGCATTATATGTGATGGATTAATACCTCGTCTATGTATTTAGAGTGGCCCTAGCTATATACTCTCCTTGGAAGAGCTTAGTTAGTATGCACTGAAATAATTTTCTGGTTGTGTGGGTCAGATGAGAAAATGCAAGTGTTCTGTTAGTGGCGGTAGGGTATTCTAGATCATCTTTTGATTTGTAACATTATGTGGCAAAGACTGAAAATTGAATCATAATTAGTATGACTTATTTGTAGAAAATATGTTTTTCCAGTCCACAGTGGATATGCTTCTCTTGGCTAGGCAAGACCACTTCAGGTTATCTAAGATATCTGGACCACAGAGGCCACTGTCCCAAGCACTGGTGAATTTCTCTGCAGTACTTTCTCAAAACCTCTATGGTACAGATTGATATTATATGTTAAAGTTACAGCTAAGGAAAAAACCCTTTTGTAATTATAAATTGTGTGTGTGTGTGTGTGTGTGTGTGTGTGTGTGTGTGTGTGTGT
>NW_024412426.1:14597053-14712689 GCF_014898765.1 Herpailurus yagouaroundi
TGTGTGTGTGTGTGTGTGTGTGTGTGTGTGTGTGTGTGTGTGTGTAACATCTACCATCTAGGGTTACAGATTTACTTTCTTTCCAGAATATACAGTTTTTTTTTTTTTTAAATTTTTTTTTTTCAACGTTTTTTATTTTATTTTTGGGACAGAGAGAGACAGAGCATGAACGGGGGAGGGGCAGAGAGAGAGGGAGACACAGAATCGGAAACAGGCTCCAGGCTCCGAGCCATCAGCCCAGAGCCTGACGCGGGGCTCGAACTCACGGACCGCGAGATCGTGACCTGGCTGAAGTCGGACGCTTAACCGACTGCGCCACCCAGGCGCCCCCAGAATATACAGTTTTAAAACAAAAACCTTGCAAGGTACTATGTCTAACATTCTTAATTTACAAACAAGGATGTAACAATCTTTATTGCTTATCCTCTTAACAGCCTTAGAATTAATAAAAAATAAACACAAAGGCAAAAATTAAAATAGTCTCTTCCTGTTCTAAAAGAAAGGCCTATAAACTGAGACACTAACTGTAACTGAATAAAATAACCAGATAAATAATTGTCCTGTGGTAACAAAAAGAACAGCTATAGAAAGTAAAAGCCACAAATAAACTAAAGAATTTTCATTATAAAACTTATGAGGGGGAAAAGTGAAATAATATGTATACTTGAGAGCTGTAATTTAAAAAATTATTATTTTTTCATTTAAGTGGAATGCCGGATTCCATAGTGTAACAAATTTTTAATGGGAAAAAAGTTCTTCCTTTCTCTATTGCAAAATTACTCTCTGTATTATTTTTCAGATTGAGGTTGATACCTGCATATAGACGACTTACAGTATCAACAAAGAGGTACTTCAGGTGGCTAATCGGTCTTGTATTTTGTGAATTTTGTCACTATTTAATCATTTGCATTTGTCAAAGGGGGAACTTTGGAATTAAAAAACTGAATGGTGCCAGAAAGCTCTAAATCAATTTTGTTTACAAGGCTTGGAACTCTCAAAGGTTAAGGAAGTCAATATGTTTAAGAAAATGAAATCCTTCTTGGATTTCTTTCTATTGACTGTTCATCAATACAAAGATGATCCTATTCACAATTGGCATAGCCCTTGACCAACCTGGTACTTAATCAGAGAGGAAGACATTTTTCTCCTTTAAAAAAATAAATCAGTATTTATGAAATTTTTCTAATTATCAAAAGAAATAACGCTCATCTAAAAGATTCAGAAAATAAATAAGTTTAGGAAGTAAAAACAAATTCCTCATCTCCCTTTCCAGTATGGTCCTGATTTTCCAGTCCCCTTCACGGTAACTACCTGTATTTCTTCATCTCTCATTTTCCAGGCTACTCCAATCAGGACTCCACCCACATTATTCTATGAAGCAACTCTTATCAAGGTCACCAATGACTTCTATCTTGCCAAATGCACTCATCAATTCCCATTCTTATGTTTTCTTTTTCTTGCATTTGACAGTGATACTTCCTTCCTCCTGAAGATACTTGTCTATTGGGCTTTTCTGATCCCACACCCTGATTTTTATTCCTACTTCACTGGTCCCTCCTTCATATTTCCTCTGATGGCCCATTTTTATTTTAAAAAAAAAAAAATTTTTTTTTCAACGTTTTTATTTATTTTTGGGACAGAGAGAGACAGAGCATGAACGGGGGAGGGGCAGAGAGAGAGGGAGACACAGAATCGGAAACAGGCTCCGAGCCACCAGCCCAGAGCCCGACGCGGGGCTCGAACTCACGGACCGCGAGATCGTGACCTGGCTGAAGTCGGACGCTTAACCGACTGCGCCACCCAGGCGCCCCTGATGGCCCATTAAAAAAAAAAATAATAATCAGACCTCTAAACATTAGTATGTCTTATTTATTTACACTCTCTCCCTTGGTGAACTCAACCAGTCCCGTGGCCTGAAATACTATAAATATGCTAACTCCTATACTTGTATCTACAGACCTAATCTTACCCACTGAGCTCAAGTCATATATTCAGTTACCTACCTGACAACTCCATGTGGACCAAACATGTCTAAAACAGAATTCCCAATTCCCCAAACCCAGTCTTCCTTCACAAATACTTCACCACCTACAAATGACCATTCTTCTGGTCTTCTCTACTATGGCAACAGTGCCACTATCTAATTAGCTGCTTAATCCAAAAGACAGGGAGGTACACCAACACTGCCTCTCTTTCCTCATTCCTACAAACTGCATGAAGTAACCAATTCAACCAGTCTACCTTCTTTTCCCACCATTTCTCAAATGCTTCCCCTTTTGGAGTCAAAACCATCAAGCACTTTTAAAAACACCATGAATTATTAACTTCGGAAGCTACTAGTAATATGATCCTACATCTAATTGTTAACTTTGCTTTTATCAATTTTTCTCTAAGTATAATAGGATTAATGACTCTTTTTTTTCCAGCTGAGTTTGATTAAAAGTCTCATTGTACATAATTTGGAATCCTCCCAGAGAAGTATTTCTCACCTATTGATATTCCACTAGAAAGGGTAGAACTTTCAGCGTGGCCTCGAGACGGTGCATGGGGCTCCATGACGCTATCATCTAATAGATGTCTTGGCCCTGCATTTGGGAACGTTGCACTCTTAAACTCTGCTGTGTTCATTTTATGAATGAAACTGGAAACAAAGAGAAATATTTTTCATATCTTTTTTTACTGTTGGTAGTTCAAAATATAAAAGATACTCTTATATAAAGAGTCAGGACACAGAAGACTTACCTGCTATCCTAACCTGACTTCTGAACTCTCATACTAATGAACACACAGATTTCACCATGAAAGCCTCAAACCAGCAGTTTAGGGAAAATATTTTAGGAAACCAGGCCAGGCCTTTATCTATCTATATAACAGACAATACCTTAATTTCACCTTAAGTCTCAGGTCCATTAAAAAATTGTTTATTTACATTTGCTTTTGGAAAATAACTATTAAATTTTCACAAAAATCATGGCAAAGGTGAACTATGGGCCCCATTTTGAGAAAAGTCTTGCAAAGTTAATGATGTTAAACAAAAAACCAGTTTCCTTTTATGTTTAGGAATAAAAGCAGTAATTTTTATAAACCTTAATTTATGGCGACTCATTTTGATTAAGACAAACAATGACTGTCGTGATACAAAGATGATAATTTAAAAGGAAAATGGTATATTGCTTTCCTGATATTATTTACGATGATGCTCTGTAATATAGTTCATTTATCTCCCCCAAATGTAAAGGCACTGTTGGGAGAAGCTTATTTCCAAATTAAGGAAGAACTAAATGCTTTTAAGCAAACAAGATATTTTACTGAATCAGAAAAAAACTATTGTTATACAAATAAAACTACGCAGGACACTATTTTAACTGATAAAATATCCAGAAAATAAATCCAACTAGAAACAATTCAAAAATCTGAAAAGATAAAGTTAAAGATGCTGACTTATAACCCAAGCTATGGCACTTCCTATGTCCGTGGGGAATCAGGTTCCGAGGGGATGGTGGCGTCTGCGGTAGCAAGGCTCCTTCAGCTGCCACGCTTTTTCTTCCACTTTGTGGAGATGCTCCTACTTCGGGACCTAAGAATTAAATGTGTGTGTGTGTGTGTGTGTGTGTGTGACAGAGAGAGAGAGAGAGAGGGAGAGAGAGAGAGAGAAATTTTCAAATGGTTTCAAAAGAGTGTTTTCTTTTTAATCCCTTGATAGAAAATTTAAAATGTGGTTTAAATAAAATAATATTGCTAATTCTATTTAAATGACTGAACATTAAAATATATACTTTCTGCTTAAAACACAAAATCCAAAACATATCAAATCTGTTACTTCCTATCTATTTTATTGCATTAAGCAGGCAGTAGAAGCATTTTTCCCCACTTACAGAGGAAGAAGAATTAGAAGAGACAGGCTCAGGATATCACATTGCACATAAAGCCTGAACTAATCAATCACTCAGCTCTCTGAGTCCTGTAGCTCAGTGCTCATTTCAGTTTACACACTGCTTCTTTCTCTTAGTTTCAGTTTTCTCTTAGAGAAAGAGAGTGTAGGGCAGGGCAGGTCAAGCATTCAAGTTGGAATTTTAATCTATATTAACATCGCCAGGCTTATGGGAATTTAAAAAAATAGAACTTGAAAAGTACACAGATTTGTGAAATATCACTTTAACAATAAAAACAAAAGCAAATTTAAGAGATTAAACTGCCATGTTTTCCTCTGCTTGTAAGCCTCTCCTAGATATTGTCATGGCTTGTCTCCTTGCTTCCTCCACATCTTATTAGATCAGCCTCCAAATACTTCGAGGGGATGCGGTATTATGAAGCTTAGGGCCAAAGTCTGCCTTTGAAATTACAAAAAGGTGCTTATTAATAATTTCTTAAATAATAGCCAATTATCTCCAATTTTTCATTTTTAATTATCTGTGGAATACATATATTATCCCCATTACAATGCGACAAGTAAATTAAGGAACTGTGACTATTTTTTTAGTATTTTCAGTATGTAGCCCAGTATTAAAGTCAAATTTCTAAAAAGTCAAGTCACTAAAACTGACCTCTATAATTATTCAAATTAGTAAAATTTTCCACTCAGACCCCAGAAATGCCTAATGTAATCAACTTTCATTGCCTAGGACAGTGTATTCTTAATAATAAAAAGAAGAGATATTCATAAATACTTATCTTTTTTTTTATTTGTTATCTATTTTTCTTGTTTAGTTGGCTTGTTTGTACATTGCTACAAATTCCAAGTAACAACTTTAAAAAAAATTTTTTTTAAATGTTTGTTTATTTTTGAGAGAGAGAGAGAGACAGAGCACTAGCAGCGGAGGGGCAGAGAGAGGGAGACACAGAATCCGAAGCAGGCTCCAGACACTGAGGTCTCAGCACAGAGCCTGATGCAGGGCTCGAGCCCACAAACCATGAGATCATGACCTGAGCCAAAGTCGGACACGCAACCAACTGAGCCACCCAGGCACCCCTCAAGTAACAACTTTTTTTTTTTTAATTTTTTTTTCAACGTTTATTTATTTTTGGGACAGAGAGAGACAGAGCATGAACGGGGGAGGGGCAGAGAGGGAGGGAGACACAGAATCGGAAACAGGCTCCAGGCTCCGAGCCATCAGCCCAGAGCCCGACGCGGGGCTCGAACTCACAGACCGCGAGATCGTGACCTGGCTGAAGTCGGACGCTTAACCGACTGCGCCACCCAGGCGCCCCAAGTAACAACTTTTTAAATAAAAAACAAAAAAAAAACCAAACAAAAGAGTGATATATTTTAATATCAAAAATCAACTTTTGTGTCTATTATAAAATGTGCTAAGTATATTTGCTTTGAAGCACATTCTTTCTTATTAGGTTATCTGATTTTTTTATTCAGTCATCAGAGAAAACTATGCACCAACCTACTAAATCTTCTCTGGAAGCAGCAGAACGTGGTGTGCTGGTCCCTGGTTCTATCTTTAATGAAAGCCTGCATTTTAAAAAGAAACAAAACACATAAAATATTAACATTTGACAAAATAACGTTAAGATTATGTATTTGCTCACAAAAAATTAAGCATTTTTATAAAATAATCTCAACTATATATTTTTCTTCAAGAGCAATCTTCAGTAGTAAATTTCTTATCATCTTCATACAAAAGCTGATCTTACGGTTATTCTAGGAAATATTAGGGAGGGGAAAAACATTAACAAGTTATAATTAAAAACAGAAAAATCTTTCCAAAGTACCCCAATATTGCCAAATGGTTCAATGTATTTAAAGATTTTTGATGAATGACTACAAAGTGATAGAACTTGAGGTTATATTGATACCTGACACTTCAATTCAGGAATTTTCATGTATGTTACTAAATGTATCATGCAAATATTTCTAGAATCTTTGCTGGATGAGTTAATGGCTTCTCCAGAACTGAAAATTTGCAAAACACCCCCAAAAACCAATTCAACTTCTTAAAAAAATCTTCAATAATAAAAAGGTTGTCCGCAAAATTCCTAGTATATCCCTGTCCTAACTCAAAGTTTATTACCTGGTACTTAAGTTTCATTTAGGTTAATATATCCAGTTTTGAGTTCCACAGCAATAAGAGATTAGGACTCCTATCCACGGAAACTTTCAGGAAATAGAATAATAAAGCAGTTGTAGAAAACACTTTGGTATAGTCCACAAAGCCTATTATTACTAAATATTTGTCTAAATATTAATATTTTTAAAAAGCATTCTACCCACTGGAGTTGTTTTTTTTAATGAAATTGTAGAATACAAGTGCTATTCATCATGATAAATCTATTATAGGTTCTTAGCTGATTTACTTGATTACCTAACAAGGGAATTATATATGATTATATTCTAATTGTTTGACAGCGTAAAATACAGCACTGAATAGATGTACAGTTAATCAGAACTCTCTGCTTTTTTTCTTTTTACACAGCAGTTTAATTATTTGTGCTACAGAGTGTACTGAATTCATTTTTTTTTTTTTTAACATTTATTTATTTTTGAGACAGAGAGAGACAGAGCATGAACGGGGGAGGGTCAGAGAGAGAGGGAGACACAGAATCCCAAACAGGCTCCAGGCTCTGAGCTGTCAGCACAGAGCCTGACGCGGGGCTCAAACTCATGGACTGTGAGATCATGACCTGAGCCGAAGTCGGACGCCTAACCGACTGAGCCACCCAGGCGCCCCATGAATTCATTCATTTGACAAACAGTTATTAAACACCTGTTTTGTGTTGGGCACTGTGCTCTTTGCGCTGAATGTAAGAGAGACTAAGGGCAGACATGGTGTCCCTGCCCTTCTGAAGCTTACAGTTTAGTAGGTGGGGGACACAGAAGTAAACAAAATAACTACAATTTCTTAATAAAGAACTGCAAAAGAGAGGAACAGAAAGGAAGCCATGGGTGAATCACATTGCTCTCAGCACTATAAAAAGCATCTTAAAGCACGCAGTGAGGTTAGAGTGTCAGTTGCCTGTGTCATCATCAAAACACCATCCAGTAATAGTGCTACTAGTTCGCTGAGAATAGATATGTTCAGTATTAAAATGAAGTAACTTTGAAAGATTTTCATGCTGATTAAAAAACATGCATGTGGCAGCTCTTTCTGCCCAAGGGGCCTGTCCCTGTGCTTCGATAAAATCACTTTTTACACACCAAAACAAAAACAACCCCAACAAACAAACAAACAAACAAAACATGCACGTAATTTGTATTATCTATACTGGTTGCCTATATAGATGAAGATGCCAAAAACAGAGGTTTTTGGATAAACAAGGTGTCATTTTTATTTAAATCTCTTTCAACATAAAAACCATTTTTTTCTAATTATTTTAATAGCTCTTATCTTAAAATGCTGTTTTTCAGTACACTGAATTAGTAGGTTCATGCATCAGAACTGCATCTTTAAAAATTATCTTCTTCAGTCTCCCATATGAGGCCAACAACACAACATCAAGGGACTTGTTCCCCCAAGCAAAAACAGTTTCCCTCTCTATTCCTTTGGTCAGTCCATCCCCTGGAACACCTTTCTTCACTCTTTATGTGGAGACATCTCCCACTCCCCTGTTAAGATTAAGCCTCAGGTGACAACCGTCTCCTGAAGCTGTTCACGTTTCCTTTTTCCTCATTTTTCCCACTCAAAAGCTGAGTTAGGTCTCCCCCCATGTCTGCATTCCCACAGCACCCTGGGCATATCTCTATTACGGTGATGTTTGACGTGGTTTGTAGTCATCTGTTTTGTGGATGTGTTTTGTATTAGACTGCATTTCTTAAGGGCAAGAATAAGATTTTGTTTTTATAATCTTAGCAACTAGCATAATAACTCACCTGTGGCAAAAGCTTAGTAAATATTTATTAAAATGAATATAATCAGAAGGCTCTTCTGGTTCTAGCTACTCATGAAAACAAAAATCAGTACAATAGTATCAGCTTTCCTACAAAAATGAAGGTATCTTATGTCAATTTACAGAGATTTAACACTACTTAGTGGCTTATTGGGCTATTTTATCCTTTTAGCAAAGTAAAAATCAGCTTACATAAACACTTTATTATTTTATTTTCACAGCAGTCAATAACAATTCACCATCCTCTATAACTGCAACAGTTTCTTAGACTTCACCCCTACTGAGTCGTTTAACTTCTTTTATTTTTTTATTTGTATTTTTAAAAAGTTTTTATTTATTTATTTTGAGAGACAGAGAAAGAGAAAACATGAGAGGGTGAGGGGCAGAGAGAGGGAGAGAGACAGAATCCCAAGCAGGCTCCACGCTGCCAGCGCAGAGCCTGATGGGGGCTCAAACTCACGAACTGTGACATCATGACCTGAGCCGAGATCAAGAGTCGGACGCTTAACCAACTGAGCCACCCAGGTGCCCAAAATAGTTTAACTTCTTTTAAATCTAGTAAGTCTGAGCCAGGTATAGAAATTTTTAATAACTACTTAATCATATTTTGAGTTTTAAGATAATCTTCCATACCTCACTGGACAAAACAAGAGTGTTTTATGCTATGTCAGTGACTAGAGATGACACAGAAGAAATAGTGGTCAATACAATATACAGACCATCGGACTGAAGAAGCTCACAACTTAGAGCGGGACAACAGATTTATGAAAAAACTCCAGCCTTGAAAAGCGGGTTCAGTGACCTCACATATTTTCAAATGAATTACTATGTACAATCTGTTATAAAATAAAAATTGATACAGAAATATAAAGTGGTAATATTACCAAATGGGGAAACAGATAGCAATAACGGTTTTTAAACATTAGTATAGATATAGTTAAATATATAATACCTAGAGCTTAATACATTTAGTCTTTAAAGAAAAGTTATTTCTAGTTATTTTCCAGAATTTTTAGCCTTTTATTGGTACTAAGTCTGCTCTTCAAGAACTGCTGAAACTTATGCAACAAGAAAGTTGATGACCACTCTAAGAAAATTTTTATATAAAGCATTAATATTGAAAAATAGCCTAGTCTCTCACCTTGGTAAGTTATAAAGTAAGTATGTGTAAAAAATATTTGTGAAAGACAAAAGGTAATTTGAAAGCTTGGGAATAACTGGCATAATAAGGCTAAGCAAAAAATTTTTTTATTTGAAATTAACAAAGAAAGTCATAAGAAATATCAGAAGCCCCAAGGGAAATAAATAAGCTCTTTATCCTCCCATCTTTGAAAAAAAAGAAACAAAAAACACTGGCAGTTATGATTACATGCAGCATACCACTGAAAATAAAAACGGTTAATAATTCAAAG
Source organism: Herpailurus yagouaroundi (assembly GCF_014898765.1). NCBI lineage: Eukaryota > Metazoa > Chordata > Mammalia > Carnivora > Felidae > Herpailurus > Herpailurus yagouaroundi. The sequence goes on from NW_024412426.1 coordinate 14,606,299, forward strand.
ATCCTTCCCACCTTGGGCAGTACTGTGGATGTTAAGGAGAAGGAAACGGACGACGGTATTTAAAAGTGCTTTTTTAAGATCTTTAGTGAAGGACTTGCTACAATAGAGAAAAGGGTAAGTGTGGTGTTGGACACATATCTCTAACCCAGAAGTAAAAAAGTTCAATTATTCTCTCTATCCACAAAAATAACTAAAAACAAATTCAAAGATATGTCAAAAATTACCATTAAAAAAAGGAGTAATTTTCCTATTTGTAGACTGTTTCATTAGTTTTTCAATCTATTAAGAGATAACTTGCCACAGGCACCTGGGTGGCTCAGTCAATTAAGTGTCCGACTCTTGGTTTCAGCTCAGGTCATGATCTTCTGGTTCCTGAGTCTGAGCCCAGCATCAGGCTCTGTCAATGCGGAGCCTGCGTGGGATTTCCTCTCTCCCTCCTTCCCTCTCTCTCTGCTCCTCCCCTGCTTGCATGCATGCACACGCACTCTCTCTCTAAATAAATAAACTTAAAAAAAATAAATAAAGATACATTTCCATTAAGATTCAACGTTTCAATATAGAAAGGAAGAAATCCAAACCACAACTATCAAATATCAAACATCAGCTCTCAACAACTGGAGAAAGCTGAAATACTTTAAAACAAAAGAAGAGACGAGGTATTTGTATACTGGCTCAATCATATCAAGTGATTAAAAAAAAAACCATAAGTACCTTTGCTACTGGAAAGACACAACTGGAATAGGCATTTGTATGATACGATATAAAAGTCAGATGTTTAAATACATGGGGACGGAAGGGTAGAAGACAGGAAAAAGTTAAACAGACCACTTTTGAAGATCCAACCTACTTGTAATTATCATCTTCCACAAACTTCTGTAGTTCTTCTATATACTGAACGGAGTTCAGATATTTTTGGACATGAGGCAACATGGGGATATCTAGGCAAAATGTGATAAAAGATTATCTTATAAAGTATATCTTAACCAGATTTTTAAAAGTTAATCTGAGAAAAAGATACTTAAACAAAAATTAAGGCCATGTGGCACCAAAATTTAAATGAACTCTAGAAGGACATTACTGAGGTAGATTTTATTTAATTTTATTTAATGTAAAACTAAAGGCATGCTGTTTATGTAGATTAAAAAAAAAAAAGCAAACATACTCTGGTTTCTCCCCAAACAATTCCATTGACAAAATCCCATGTATTGGATAAATTTCCTTCCTCATATACACTTTCAGGAAGTTTCTGAGGTTTTCTTAAAAGTATACATGCATATAAGTTAGCTTTAAGACAAATCTATTTTAAATAAATCAGATAATTTAAACAGTATGCTCACTGTTTTTTAATATTATAAAAACACATACCACTAGGGTATCTTTATTCCCTATCAAACTGAAAGCACCCAAACATTATAAAACATTAAAAAAAAAATCTACACCCTTTTGCTCATCACCTGAGTTTGTGTAAGCTCTTTCTACATATGTGTTTCCATAAACTACATCTTGAACAAAAATTGGTTATCTACCCATTATCGAACTCAAGAAAGCTAGTCAATTGTTACCAAGATCAGAGGTCTTAGCTCCTTCCCTAACTGAAAAATGTAAGAAATATTTACATAATAGTTGAGGAATATCAAATGACATGAAGATAATAAAAAATAATTTTATAAATAATGTTAGCACAGTTTCTACAAAGTAGCAGAAGAGTGAAAGATAAAACTTAAAAATTTAAATATGAAATATTTCAATTCCTTAAAAGCAAAATCTCAAACAGGATACTAAATATTAAAGAGTGAAATGAAACAATCACTATTCTCCTTTATATTAGGATAATGTTCCCTGCTGTGTGAAAAGTGGCTAATGAAGGCAAATGGTTGGTTCAGGTAAATGAACCAACAGAATCACAGCATAATGGTGCAGTAGTATTCCCCCAAAACGTACCATATTCACAGGACTGCTGTAAATCAGAAATTATTCGAAGGATGTTATTCATCAAATTTGATCTTTGCTCATTTTCTAAAATGCTGCCAGTTGATGGGTATGCTGAATCAATGTATGTTAAATCTGACAAATAGATACCTGAAACAAAATGAGAGAAATGAGTGTTTTCTTAATTGTAGCCTGGAAGAGTAGGACACAATGAAAAAGGGGGAAAAAAAGCTACTTTACAACTGTATTTCAATATACATGCCGTATTTAGGATTTGTTGTTATTTAATATACCACAGCCTTGTTAAAACATGACGACTGAGGCCTAGATTTCCATGGATTTGGGGTCAGATATGTAAATAATATGTGTTTTTTGTAAATGTCCCTTATGATACCATTTCATAGTTTGAGGCTGGAGTCAGAAACCAGCACTTTTGGAACCTCGTGGAAAGGAGATGAGCTCTTGAACTGTCTCTGCCTCTGACTAGTTGTACATATGGAGACACTTATTTTAACTTCCGTACGTCGGTTTTTATGTCTATACAACTAGCACCTATGTTCTAAGGATCGGCTGAAGCAGCTAAGTTAGCCTAGACAGTACATGGCATGGGGTAGTTACTTAGTATTAGTTCTATATTCCCTTGCCTCAAGTTGATAACTATCACCTGAATATTAAATACTTTGAAAACTGCCTCATCCTGGTAAAAATGTCTTGTTTTGAAGATTAGCAGTTGAATTTCTGAAACAGTGCATAGGACTACAAATTGAAGCTAACTTTTCCCCCAACCCCGACCCCGTTTCTCTGTACCAACAAAAATAACATAACCTCCAAAATAATTTGGTTCTACCAGTTCTGGATATGCAAGGTCACTTACTTAAAAATATTTCCTGAGAGTTTATTATACAAATATAAAGTGTGTAAGACAACTATACTCAAAGAGAAAAATACCACATTCATGAACTCTCAGAAAAAACACAACCGATGCATCACACGCTGCCTTCCAAACAAGCCCTGTGTTTTTTTCTCACGCCATTTCATTCACCTTGACGGTTTCTGAGACTCATCTCTGTTATATCCAGGTCAGCGTCAACTGTTCTTTGGTTTTCTCACAGATTCTAAGAAAGGAATTTAGGAACTGTCTAGTCTCGCCCCTCATTTTACAGATGAAGAATCTGAGGGCCACAGATATGTGTCTAATGCCATGTGAACTTTTAGTAATAGAGCTGGAGCTCAGAGTATATATACCTGTACACAAATTTCTCTCCTACATGCTGTTATAAATTCATACGGTATCTATAATACCATTCACTTGGTAATTTTTATGACTTTACAATCTGAACTCTCAGGTTTATATCTTATCTGTTCACGACTATAAACTCACTTAAGGCAGTTGCTCTATCTTGCACTCTAGGAAAATGAAAATCTTGTGCAGTGTTTTGACACTAGGTGCTTAAAAACAACTAACCTAAAAGGTTGGTGTGGCAATCCTTTTATTCATCCTATTATCATTCCTTTCCATTCAGGAAATCTTAATGGTATTCTTTAAGCTATCTATCCTAAACACTTCCTTTTCTTTAGACTCTCAATTTTTTTTTAATGACTTCAAATGAATCTTTAGCTTAGCTTCTTTCCTTTTCCTTCAATCTCAGAGGAGTATGAATCTGTTTCTCCTTTCCAGATCTAAACTGTGACTTTGAATATAATTGCTACTGCTTCTTTTAAAATATTTGCTGTTTTCTCCACTATCACCCCCCCCCCCCCCCCCACGCCGTCAGCTCCTTTGCTAGAGCCCATGCATACACTTCCACCTCCTCTTCAAGAAAACAAAATCGAGGCAACCCTTCATTCAAATCTGATTCCCTCCTCCGGATAGCACCCTGCCCCTCTCCCTTTAACAAAACCTTTTAAGAGAAACACAGACTAGTCCACTTAACTTATTTTAACCTTCATCTCTTTTTAATGAAATCTTTGACACATAGATAAGTTTACACATGACAGACTTTGAAAAGGCAAAAAAGATTACTAGGTGTCTTGCCTCTGGTGTATTCTTCTGTTTTTTTTTTTTTTTTTTTTTTTAAGCTATTTTATAACTCTGTAAGTTGTTGAAAACTGGTGATAATACACATTCTTGTCCATAAAAATGCCAGTTGCTTACATCTAGTAAAATGTAACAGATTCATGTTCTATGCATGTTGAGCAGTTTTGTAACTATCTGTAAATTCATTTTAGCATTCTTTAGTGCCTACATGGAATGTGTAGTAGTTTGAATTCTCCCTTGAAATGGTTGCAAAATTTTCCTGATTCCCTTACAAATTTAATGATTTAAATAAAACCTTGACATATATTCATTTTGTATCTGTATGAGAATCATGACTTTACTTTTTAAAGAAGTATATTCTAACACATGTAATGTGTTAATAAATAAATTGTGAATGACCAGTCAAGTTACAAACTACAGCATCACCAGTACTGTTCCTTCCCTGCGTCATCTCCTTGCCTCCCGTCCAGAGGGAACTAGTATTCCAAAACTTAAGATTATTCCTTTTCCCCAAGACATATGTCTGTGGCTCTGCACAATATATTATCTACTTTTGCTTATTTCTGAGCTTTAAAAAAATCCTATTTTATGCATATGTGATTAAGTCAAATGGTAACATTGGTAAAGTTCGAACAGGTACACCACAAGTAATTTATAGGTGTCTGTTAAAATTTTAAAAAGATAGCCTTCTGTGATGGCTGTATCTCACACTTTTGTTTCCAAGAGTTATTCAGGTTGTTAAATGTAGCTGTAATTCCTTAAATTGAAGAATTGGTAACTATATAACTATATCATAATTTACTTATTCATTTTATTTGACAGACTTTCCAGTTACTTCTCCCCTCCGGTACGGTTAGTTCTCCCCGCTGGTACACAAAGAATTTCTCTAGGATACATAGGTCTATCATATGCTATAAATATGACATATATATGGTATATTCGTGTTCAACTTTACAAGATGATGCCACATTGTTTTTTAAAGCTGTATCAATTCATACTCCATTGACAGTATGTTTCTACTGATCCATACTTGTGCTAACACTTGATATTACCAGTCTTAATTTCTGCCAATCTTGTGGGTGCTAAATAATCTCTCATTCTGTTTTAATTTTCAGTTCTTTGATTAGTTATGAGGTTATGCATTTACATTTCTATGAAATGATTTTTGTTCATTTTTTTCCCTCTGGGTTGTCTTTTTCTTATTGATTTCTAAGTTCTTAATATACTGTGGAAACTAATCCATTTGGCAGTTAAATTTTATCTGCTTTTCAACCCGTTATATAATCTGAAATCGAGATCTCACTGTTGAAACTTATTCAGGGGCACCTGGGTGGCTCAGTCGGTTAAGTGTCCGACTTCAGCTCAGGTCATGATCTCACAGTCCGTGAGTTTGAGCCCTGCATCAGGCGTGGTGCTGACAGCTCAGAGCCTGGAGCCTGCTTCGGATTCTGTGACTCCTTCTCTCTGCCCCTCCAACTCTCACGCTCTGTCTCTCTCTCAAAAATAAATAAACATTAAAAAAAAAATTAAAAAAAAAAAAAGAAACTTATTCAGAAAAGGTTTAAGAGACCTGCTCACTATGAAATCCTTACAGGTCTCTCTTGGTCTCCTCCTGCTGCTTATTAGTGTCTCAGCAGGACTTTTATCATTCCCTTTGTTCCTTGGTCTTTACTGGCTTTACTGGCTTGAGCCTTCCTACCTTCCCACACTCCGTCCATTCTCCTTTTTCCTCAAGGTTCTCTAGAAGCTGGTGTTCCCCAGGGTTCTGTCATTAATCTTCTCACTCTGCATGTACTTTTCTGGATTATTTTACTTCTGTAGCCTCAGCCATCACCTTTTGCTGATGACTTTCCAAGTCTCTCTTTAGAACTGAACTCCTAACTTTCATTTTCAATTTAAACATGCCGAATTAATTATTATTTGTCCGGCCACACCTGACAATCCCATTTCCTACTTTGGTTAGTGATATTACTTAAAGTTAGAAAGTTCAAAACAACTCAAGTAAAAAGGCTCAGGAGAAATTTACTATCTGATATTTTCCCCAGATTAAGCTATTAGTGAATACAACAGGATCGCTAAATGATCAAGTAATGTATTATGTAACACAAACCAGAGGTTAGAAGCTGGGAGTCCATCTATTCCTAAAAATGGGGAGATGTGGCAACAGTGAGGTACAGCTGGGAAGGGTGCAGACCCCACTGTATTAACCTTAAGGATGCCAGTTTGTCCTAGCCCTCATTTCCTTTGTTATCTGACTTTTGGTTTACTTCATTTACTTACATGACTTGCTTCATTCTTGTGAGCATGTCTTTGTAGACCCTTGAGTTTGCAACCCCCGATAGACATAGGTACATGACGGAATTTAAAGAAACAATTCTGTGAAAGAGGTAGAAACTAGGTTGACTTTATTTATTTTGAAACTAGGCTGACTTAAAGAGTGTGGATCGACAAAGAGATGATGGTAGAATCTATCAGGAAAGAAAAAATAGCTCAAGCTAAGGCAACACGGAAGGAAAAGCACATGGTAATATGGAAACCAGAAGCCCTCCAGATTTTATCTAGAAGCAGCAATCAGCAATTACAGAATCCAAGGAGAGACAGTGTGGCATAATGCTTTGGAATTAGATTCAAATCCCAGTTCTACTACTTAATAGTGAAGTACTAAGCCAAATCAGTTAAGATGCCTGAATTTTTGTTTCATTAGCTATTGAGTTACTTAACATTTCTTGGTTTAATGAAATATAATAGCACAGTGAGTACTGAACAGTTACTAATTCTCTCTCTTGACTTGTCTAAATTCACATAGCCTGTGGGGAGTCAGAACTCTCTTTTTTCCCTCACTCTGGCCAGGGTTATGTTTGCTTTTAAATCTCAAAACATCAACTACTAAGAATAACCTTATTCAGACAAGAAGGGTCATGTTGTTAGAATAGGAGGCTATGACATTATAGAAAATCAGAATCTTTAAAAGTATTAAATTTCTTAATTTTATATATAGATTTCCACTTATTTTTAGTAATTATGTGTATGAGCAGTTTTATCTTAAGTGACATTACACAGTGAGGTACATCAAAACAACATCAAGTTTCTTATAAGTTTAAAATCTTCTGAAATGACAACTTAGTAAAATGTTTAAAAATCCTGCTAGGTTATAGAGAGTATTACATTATTTAGGTGGCTGCCTCCTGACAAGGTCTAATGCTCGTTCTTTGTAACAAAAAACAAACTTATCAGCCTGCTACTATTTCTGAGAAGCTGAGTACTATTTTTTCAGTATTCGAGTTAAAAGATCTCTGGCCAGCAGACTAAAATGTTTGTTTTATAATTGCCCGCTGAACTATGATAGTTTGTTTCCAGATGGTGCCCTTCCTTCAACCTGCACACAGTCTCTCCTTGTTCGGAGCTATTCAACCTCCTGCTGATCCCACTACCCCCACCCCTATTTAAGGCTACAGAGAGGAAATCCTAAGGAGGAGACTTTCCCCCCCTAGTCTCCAGCAATTTTTTGGTGACGTAATATGTGGGCTGAACTTGAGTTTACTGAGAAAGAGAGGGAATCACTATTCAAGGGTACTGTATATACAATCTGGGTCAGCTGCAGCTGGTTACTGCATTTCTCCATGTGGCAGACAGAGCAAAGCCACAATGCTTTCTCTGCCGGATTAACGACAGCCCACAGACCAGAACTTCCACTATACTACTTAAAATTACATAGGTGGCTTGTCAAATTCAATTGATGAGTGTTGTAAGAAGAAAAAGAAGCTCGTTATTACAGCTTGGATTCAACGGTCCAAAACAAAAATGCAATTGCCATTAAAGTCACAGATGAACAAACTTCTACACTGATTTTTAAAAGCGAGAATAAGAGCAGCAAGTTTCTGGGTCTGCTTTATCAACAGATGCATAAAGGTATTTTAATATTTCTTGTTTTTATTTAAAAATTCTGTATGTCAAAATTTTATATTTGTAGAAATTTCAAAATCTTTTATTAAACAAAGAATTTATAAATACACTACAATTTATCTTAGCTGAAAAAGGTTTTCTTTTGCACCTTTATGTAAAAACTGGTCCTTATGTACATACTCTGTGGTGATTGATGCATTATATGAGGTTCACTTTAATAACATTTGGTGTATATGCTTACACATCGGTAGATACGTGCTTGGTTTCAGAGAACAAGTACTTTAGTGACACTAGAAAGAAATTTTAACAAGTAACAGATTAAATGTATAAGGCTGATAACACAGTGAGTAAAAACAAAGGGATACAAACAAAAGAAAACAGCTGTAAACATGAGTCTCTCTTCCTGCAGTTATAGTGTGTAAGTTTATGCATACTGTTAGAGATCTTAAAGTATAGCTACAAAACACAGCTAAGAACATACAAAATTAACTTAAAGGATTTAGAACAATTCCCCAGTTATAGCATAACCCAATATGAAGCAGAAATTTTGTAAAGATTATAGGTAAGTCTATGGTATCTCTTGCAAAAACTCAAAATTGTAACTAACTTTCCAGGTTTACATGCAACAGGAATTTAACTTGGGTCACACACACTAAAACTGCTATAACTAGAATTACTTAAAAAAGCAAAGTTATTGACACACAAAAAAACCTAAAACTTCATAGATTAGGATTAAGGAAAAAAATAAAACGTGACAGAAGTATTAAGTAGTCAGCAGTAACAGTAGAAAATAAGAACCCAGAAGAACCAATTACTTAAATACATGATTAAAAGACCAAAAATATATAATACTTTTAGATAGACATAATTTTGGTAACCATACATATGAGGTTTCTTTCAATATTCTACCTGAGGGCTTTGTTTAATTGTATTATGAGAAAGAACTGTTAAAAATAAAATTACTAGTTACCAATAGTTAGCTTTAACATCAAAGACACAAGTTTTTTTATGATTTGGGGATTTTCTGTTCTTTTAAAAAACTAAAGGCATTAAATGGTAAGAATCTTCAACAAGCAAATAATTGTAAAGCTAAGATTTCTTCAACTTTACTTACATGTCTTTTCCTTAAAGATTCAAACTCTAAATCCTGGGAGGATCTCTGTTAAACATATTTTACAAGAAACTGATAACACGTCCATGCAATACTGCATCTGAAATACTCTCATCTCTCTTTCTGTTGTTGTTGGTTTTTTTTGCTATGAAAAGTGCAGGACCTCATTCAACCTCATTTCTTACTGAGTCCTTAGGCAAGCATTTAATCTGAAACCCCAAACACACAGATAACTATCCCTTTCTTAGATGTCTCCAGGGGATGAGATTGTTCTCAAGTCTTTTCCCAGAATATAATTCACAATCTAGAAGTACCTAAGGTATCTTCAGTGCTTCATAAATTTAGGTTCATTGCCTCATGCTATTTTCGGTGCGTGAGATAACCAGTTAAATGCCTCTATGCATTTACCATCTGAAAGGAAGTAAATCCTGATTTTTATTTCTTCTCTCTACTAGCTGGCAAATGTAGCAACTATGAAGAGAAACAGTACTAATAAAATTAACCCAAGGCATGGAAGACTTTTTTTCTTTTTTTCCTAAAAACAACCAAGCAAAGGCACAGATTTAAACTTAAGTATACTGTAACTAATTTATAACATTCTCTTGGGACCTAGGAAAATTTTAATATATACAGAAAGGTTTTATGAGGTAACACAGATTTATAGATCTTTCACTTTTAAAACTGAACGTGGTGGGGAAATACTGAAGTTTTCAGAAAATGTAGTAGTAAATGTATTTTTAAAACCAGTTCTTTACTCATGACGTAGCTAGTCTACTTAAGAAATGTGGCTCCTTATTCTTCTTTATGTGACAACTAAGTCATTACTTTTATAATATGGGTAAGGGAATTATATTTGCTTAAAAGAAACCTTTAATTGCCTCCTTTAAATACTTACTTAGGTCAGATTCTCTCATGGTACACAAGGATTTATCTTACGACCTAATCGTATAGGAGCCCACAAAGAGCTAAGGCAGAACATACTGCTATTTCAACTTTTCACGTTTTTGTTCTTTCATGACAACACTGATGTAAAGTCACAATAACAGTCTTGGATTACATGTTCTTAGTTGTTCTATACAAATCTGTGTCTGGTAGGAAACACAAGCTGTTCAAATCAGAATACTGTTTATGAAATTCTACTTGTTTGGAAGTTTCATGATAGGTTCTGAATTTCCCTTGTTTTGGTAGCTTATGTCATAGATTACTTAAATAATTTTATGATCTAAGAGTTTCCATTCTATTATTAAAGTGAAATGAGTGAAGTTGAGGACTAGCTAAGTTAACTATGCAGGAGAAATACTATACATTTGAACCAGGAGGCTGACGGCTTCTACTTTACTGTCCTCAGTTTTTAAAATAAACCACATCTAAATTCCATGAATCTGCAAATATAGCAAGAAATCTTTTATTGGTTTTTGGCATAAGGAACTCTAGTACAATAGCAGTCCTTTTCTTATAAAATAGACAGATGATGTTTAAGGTCTAAATTTTCTACTCCTGTCCGAGGCAAAATATACAAACAAAAAACTAAAAGTATTCACCCAAGTGTGCTTTTGATGATCACTTAGCAAGAGAAGGCCTCTGATATAAATAAGGAATACTATTATGCTCACTCCTCCTATCTTACGTTAGTAACAGAAAAATACTCCACACTCCACCCTTTGCTTATTTTCATTCTCACTCCACCTTCAAAACACCAAAGGAGACATGGTTTTAAAAAGTAGTGGTCATCTTCGTAACTGCAAGTCAAAGAGTCCTTATTTCACTGATTTTAATAATAACCTTTATTTTGGGGGAGGGTTCATACTTACAAGTTAGATATATATCAACTAATACAACACATACAGAGGAAAAGGAATGACAGCAGAAAAGCTTGGGATAGAAATACCTTTTCATAAATAAGCAATGGGTCAATGTAAAGAGATACACACCAGGAAAAGACTGAAAAACGAGAGACACAAAGTTAAGGCTCCTCTGTAGTTACACCATGACTAGGATAAAAAACACAGGTCTAGCAAAGTTAGGAGAAGATCAGAATCACATTTGAATGCCAGTGTTGGCTTCTCTGGTACTTTATCTCTGTGTAAAATGGTATACATTTATTTCACAGTGTTGTGAATGCAAATATATTGTTAACATGTATTAAGCACTACATAAATGTGAGGAACTGTTACGGTATTGGGGATGGAAAATAGAATAGAATATGTTGCAATGAACTCTGTGGAGTCTCTGCCTACATTCAAACTCTGGTGCCATCTCTTAGAAGCTGTGTGACTCCGGGTAAGGTACTTAATTTCCAGATGCTAGTCTTTTGCTGAGAATGAGGACTGTGACAGTCTACCTCAGAGGGTTGTAGTTACAAGTAATGGACTTAACGCATGTAAAGGGGCTTAAAATAATGCCAAGCGCCCCGTAAGTATGAATGACTGTTATTACTGCATTGTATTAATCGTAGGCATAAACACTTGGGACCTGACTTCTCAAATCAAAACACAAGAAGTAGGGTGGGAAGTGGTACACTAGAGTTCTTAGCGTATCCACTGGTGTCCTTCAAAACCAGCAAGCAGGAATCGAGCTTGTGACAGAGGGAAGGTGGGCCATGTGCCGCTCAGCCTGCTGACGCACCCGACAGCGTGGCACGTCCTACCCGTTCTACTGCTACCACTCCTTAGGGAGGGAACTCGTGAGAAAGAAGCAGCTTTGGTTCATAGAGCGAGTTCTAATGTTTCCTCTAGTGTTTCTACAGAAATTGCATTATAAGGGACAAGAATTTCTCTGTCACAGCAAAATTGAAACATTTCAAGCACACATGTCAGCAATACGTGCCACTGCTATAAACACTGACTGAGGAGCCGGGGAACCTGAATGCTTGACTGGGTTCTAATACTATCTATTTGTGTGGTCTGGGCCTTCAACATGCACATGGGTGCAAAGAGGTTCTTTTTTATTCTTTAATGTTTATTTATTTTTGAGAGAAAGAGGGAGAGCACATGTGAGCGGGGGAAGGGCAGAGAGAGAGAGAGAGAGAGAGAGAGAGAGAGAGAGGCAGGCTCCAGGCTCTGAGCTGCCAGCACAGAGCCTGATGGGGGGCTTGAACTCACGGACTGCAAGACCATGCCCTGAGCTGAAGCCGGACACTCAACCGACTGAGCCACCCAGGCGTCCCAGGTGCAAAGAGGTTCTTGAATGAGACGGTCTCTAAGGCACTTTCCAACTCTAACAATCATATTCAAATACAGAGTTTCTTTCCTTGGTAATGGTTAAAGAAAATTATTGAAATTTTACTAAAATACAGTTCAGTAGAACCTGTTAGAAGAATGAACCTGCTAAATCATACGTAAACTTAGAACATATATATGATTATGGTTTAGAAAACATAATTGCCTACAATAATGACTGTAAACATTCCCTCATTCTTCAACTTGTCTCGAATCCTAAAAGGACATGCTACAAAAACTAAAAATATGATGCCAAAACTTTCTGGTTTGAGATTTGCCTCAAAATGTTTCTTTGATAGATAAAAAAGATACTTATTAGAGAGGGCCAATTTAACTAAAACCGAATATACATATAAAATAATGACTAGTAAAGTCACTTGCTATTAGCTTTAATACTAGTTAGGGAAGAATATTTTAATTAATGCCTTATACACATTGTGTATCATTTTCAGAGTCTTAAGACAATAGAGTAAGCTTTTCAAGGGTAAGAAAAGTGTCTTATTAGGGTCTCAAAGCACCCAAGAACACTAATAGTATGCCATTGCAAACAGTGGGCACTCACCAAAATGTGTGCACTGAGCTGGGGAAGAAAAAGTATTACAGTGAGGTGATAGTTGGGAGAGTTATTCTCTGAAACCTAAACAAATGCAAAGGCATCGTGGTGTTGGATTTAACAAATTAATAAAATTAATTCTGGCCCAATTAATAACACCAATAGATACTCGTTTTTTTCCATTTTTTTTTTTTTACGTTACTGACTTTAAAAGTAGGTTAATATTAATTCTTTTTACTTTTTTTTCCTTCACTGGTTTGTTTTTTTACAAAGACTTTATACAACCTCATTTCAAAATGAAGGCTTTTATTTGGACCCTAAGTGTGTTATTCTTCCTACTAATGGGCATTGGACATTGCAGAGGAGGACAGTTCAAAATAAAAAAAATAACCCAGAGGAGATACCCTCGTGCCACAGATGGTAAAGAGGAAGCAAAGAAATGTTCATACACATTCCTGGTGCCTGAACAAAAAATTACAGGGCCAATTTGTGTCAATACCAAAGGGCAAGATGCAAGTACTATTAAAGACATGATCACCAGGATGGACCTTGAAAACCTGAAGGATGTGCTCTCCAGGCAGAAGCGGGAGATAGATGTCCTGCAGCTGGTGGTGGATGTAGATGGAAACATTGTAAATGAGGTAAAGCTGCTGAGAAAAGAAAGCCGGAACATGAACTCCCGTGTTACTCAACTCTATATGCAGCTATTACACGAGATTATCCGTAAGAGGGATAATTCACTTGAACTTTCCCAGTTGGAAAATAAAATCCTCAATGTCACTACAGAAATGTTGAAGATGGCAACAAGGTACAGGGAACTAGAGGTGAAATATGCTTCCTTGACTGATCTCGTTAATAACCAGTCTGTGATGATCACTTTGCTGGAAGAACAGTGCTTGAAGATATTTTCCCGACAAGACCCCCATGTGTCTCCTCCTCTTGTCCAGGTGGTGCCACAACATATTCCTAACAGTCATCCGTATACTCCTGGACTGCTGGGGGGTAATGAGATACAGAGGGATCCAGGTTATCCCAGGGATTTAATGCCACCACCTGATCTGGGGACTTCTTCCACCAAAAGTCCTCTCAAGATACCACCAGTAACGTTCATCAATGAAGGTGAGTTACCTCTTACCGTTAAAAATAGAAGCATGAGGTTAATATGTTTTACGGTTTATGAAACAATGCACACAATAAATGGCTTACTCTTTGTTTTGGTGACGTAATTATACACGAACATTTTTGTTTTCTATTAATCAAGAATTGAACTTAAATACATCTCTCAGGTCTGAGTCTAAGAGTTTCTAAAAACAGAGTATTCTGTGAGCAAAGTATTGTCTTCCATCCAAATTCTCACAATCTAAGTTACCAGCATTAAGACAGGAATGAGTCCATAATCCACTTCTAACCTCTACACCCCCCCATCGGCCTCCAGCTAGATCATCTAGCTGCTCAGCAATCCTTCTCTTTACCTCTTGCTGCTCTCCCCATTTTCCTCCTCTCCAAAAGGAACACTTAAAAATTTGCTTTCACTCTCCTTAAGCCTCTAATTACACCGCCTCCTTACCTCTGCTCTCAGAAATGTGTCACCTACTCCTGCACTGAGATGAAGTCTACTCAGGCCCTAGGTTCCTTGTTTCTTCCCTATTTTGGAAACATCTACACAACACCCATGCCTTCTTGCCCTCAGTGTTAAGAGGAAAAGGTATCCCTTCTACTTTCCAGGGCTAAACAAACTACAATTTGTATCTTATACCCACATACGTATAATTACATTTTCACTATGGTTAAACAAAACAAAACCTAAAATTGATCCCACTATCCCTACCTCTATTTCTTAATTTTGTTCCTTCTTCCATTCCTCTTCCCTCCCTCCCTCCCTCCCTCCCTTCCTCTTTCCCTTCAGTATTGGTCACCGATCTAAGTGGCCAGAATACAAAGATAAATAATTCATCTTTATTTCAGTTTAGTAAGCTCGCTGCTAATTTTCTGAATATTTTACGTTTATTTTACCCCTGCAACCATTTTGCCATAAGGCATTCTCTTGAATTCTTTAGAAGTTGATTTGTTTCCTTAGAGTGGAAAGAAAAGTCCAAATGCCCCAAAGTAAAAAGATTAAATAAATAGTTCATTCACTTACTGAAAAGGCAGTACCTAAAAATGTACGTAGACTATGGAGTGATTTTAAACAACAACACAGAGAACAAAGACTGGAACGCGTATGTCATAAAGTATGTCTCTGCAGCAGTGGCCCCCACTGCTTTCTTGGGGCTCCACTTCAGAATATTCCAACTCTTCCCACTTCTCTAAATTCTTCATTGGCATCTCCTTCCTTCTCTATATTTAAAAAAGTTTTCCTCAAGATACTCTGTTTTGCAGGTTTCACACACCTTCAAGGCCGCCAAGTATCACCACTGCTCAGACGACTCCTGCCTGGGGCTCTCCCTCCAAATTCTAACCAATGTTCAGTGTTTGCATCTGGATGTTCTACCATCACCTCACATGGTGCTGCTTCCTCTCCTGAAATGCCTTCTCCCAGTTTCTCTCTTGACCTGGCAGATTTTAAGGCTTAAGTAAAATAATACCTTAAATATTACACATTCCCAGATTCCAACAAACATCTAAATGGCTCTTTCCCCAAACTGCTGACTTTGCCTTGAACATGTTTTCTGTTATCACATTACACTAGAGTTGTTTGCATGTTGGTCTCCTGGTAGACTGAATGCTTCTGGAAGAAAGTGAACTGTCTTTTCATTTTACTGTCTCAAACATCTAGCTGGGGGATGCCTGGCTGGCTCAGCTGGTTAAGCCACTGACTCTCGATCTCAGGGTGGTGAGTTAGAGCCCTGTGTTGGGCTCCATGCAGCGTATGAAGCCTACTTTAAAAAAAAAAAAAAAAAAAAGAGCACCTGGGTGGCTCAGTGGGTTAAGCATCCGACTTTGGCTCAGGTCATGATCTCATGGTTCATGAGTTTGAGCCCCGTGTCTGGCTCTGTGCTGACAGCTCAGAGCCTGGAACCTGCTTCAGATTCTGTGTGTCTGTCTCTCTCTCTGCCCCTCCCCCACTCTCACTGTCTCTCTAAAAAAATAAACAAACATTAAAAAAAAAAGAGAACTCTCAGTATTCAACAGTAAGAAATCGAACATCTAGGTAGGATCAAGTCTTGGCACATTGTGCTCAGCATATTTTAAGCACTATCATAGATATTTGAGGAATAAATGAATGAGTGAATGACTAAAGCTTAAAAAATCTTTTCCCCAAGCTAGCATTTTCCTTTTAAAATAAGTAACTTATTACAGAAGTAATACATATTTACGGAAGAAAATCTAGAAAATACTAACAAGCTTTTAAGAAAGTTTCGCTAGATAGCCAATAGAAATAAACAGGGGCGCCTGGGCGGCTCAGTCAGTTATGCGTCTGACTTTGGCTCAGGTTTCAAGTCCCTCATCAGGCTCTCTGCTGACAGCACAGAACCTACTTTGGATCCTCTGTCCCCTGCTCTCTGCCCCTTCCCCGCTTGTGCTCTCTCCAAAAAATAAACAAACATTACAGACAAAAAGCAAACAGAAATAAACAAAAGTTAACCAAGACTTTGGTAATAGCCTTTAGGTCTTTCTTATTTGCCCTTCCTGTTAAACATGGTAATCAGTATTCTTGCAGCTTTAAAAAATAATTTTGTTCTTTTTCTTTCTCTATGATTATACCCTTAGGATAAATTCCCATTAGTAAGATTGGTGGGTCATTTGATTTTGATTTCTCTGTTTTGATTTCCATCACTCCCTATTTCTGAATTTGTTTGGCCCATCTCTGACACTTGCCTCCTGCCCCACATACCCAGTCAGCTCAGTTCTACTCCTGCTGCTTTTCCATCGTTCGTGGACTTGTCCCTCATTTCTATTCAGAGCCAGAACTCTAACTTAGCTCCCAATTATCTATGGCAGCAGCTAGAGGATAGACTTCTGGGTTATCAGCCGTGTAACCTCAAGGTGTGGGGTGAAGGTGGGGCGAAACTGCTCTGTGCCTCGGTTTCCTCATCTGTAAAATGGGGGATAATAAATGTACTTACCTCATAGAATTTAACATTTGAGGAGTACTTAGAACAGTGCCTGGCAGTCAAAATGTTAACTCTTACTAGAAATGGTGTAATAGCTTGTCAATTAGCCTAACTCCATTTTGTCTCTCCATCAAAATATATTCTATATTGCCAACAGATCTTCTGAAACTACCACTTTGATCACATCACACTTCTGCTCAGCAGTTCCATATGACACACAGAAAATGTGCATTTTGCTTAGCCTGGGTAAGAACAATTTCCTCCTCAAAACAATCTTACTTCTTTAGCTTTCCTTCTATTAAGTTCCTTCATAAAAACCATCTGTTTCAATAAAATGAATCAACTCATTGTCTTTGAAATATTTTCCATGCTTTCTGCCTATCAAATTATAAGGCTCAGACCAAAATAAAATAAAATAAAATAAAATAAAATAAAATAAAATAGCAACTCCTCCTTAAAGTCCTTGCTGACTTCCTCAGGCTTAAAGTGATTGCTTCTTTCCACAAATGTTTCTTTTCTCTGTGACATAAAGTATATACAACATTCCTTATACTCCCTCTTGAATTATCAGTTATCTTTACAGGTACATATAGTACTTATATACACATCTAAATAAAATGTCTTCTAACTATAATATAAGCTCCTTCCTAGTAGATGGATATTGTCTCTCACTTGCAGATGCTAAATAAATGTTGGCTAACTTGTTACTACATTTTTACAGAGCTTCTTAAAGTTTTCATTCCAAAGACCTTCATGAAAGTACTTTTGATACATTGCACTAACAATGTATTAACTAACGCTGTATTAACTAACAGCCTGTTAAGAATATAGATATCAGGTCATTCAGTTTATATTGTTTTAACACTCAGTAACAACAGGCTAGAACACCATTATGTTAGGTAAATGACGATCATTACTAATATCCCCACACCCTGTGATTTCCAAAGCAAAGATGTGTACAAAATGATCCACTGGGTATAGAAAGAAAAAAAAATACGTATTTATTTTTGATATTCTTTTAAAAAGTGTATGTTTTAGGTAAGCTTTTAATGTTCGCAATTTATCAGCATAATAGTTTATACATTATCACATATAAATAAATATAACTGAAGTGTGTAGAATTTTTTTTTAACTGATGGAAGGTATAGCCACGTAGGTACGGAGATGAACACTATGGAGTATTTTCTGTGAGTGCTGAATCTTAACTGGATGGTATCAGTTCTAGAAGAAATTATTATTCATATATTCATACACTGATACATTAAAAAATGCTTACACAAAATGAGCTGTATCACTTCTAGATTTTATTATACACTGAGCTGTAGTGTAAGAAAAATCTTTTATTTCAGAATTAAGTCCCATGTTAGGGATTTAGCATATCAAAAGTCCCATTTAAAAGACCTCTGCTTTAATAAAACAATGGTGTTTATATCCTTAATAAACTAATCCCTAATGTAAAATTAAGGGCACACATCATTTTTTCTGCTATTCACTATTTGTTATTATAAGTAAACATTAACTTTTTACTTATTTCATTCTATAAATGTTGGTCTTTGATATCCAAGGAATAATTAGCTACACCGTAAGAATGTTCATTGGAACACTAATGAACATATAAGGGAAAGCACACAGAGTTAAGAAAGCCTGTTATCTTTGTTATTGACCTTGGGTAAGTCACTTTGCCTGACTGTCCTGTTCTCTCACTTGTACAATGAGAGTGCTTGTTGGACCTGACAATTTTAACATCCCTTTCTAGTTCTAATAGTCTATGATTCCTATAAAATATAAATTACTCTGAGCAACAATAAACAGACTTGCTATTTTCTTTATATATAAGGTACTAAAATCTTTGTTCACAGTATTCTTATCAGACTGGAAAATATGTTTGAGCTTTTTCGGTACTTGGACAAAAAGGGCAAAGATGGATGGTTCTTCTGTACTTACATATACTTCTGGCAACAGGATGTTCTTAATAACCGTACACTACATGTAGGTACATAGTCTAGAATTCTAAAGTCTCTAAATGTATAATGCATATGCATTAAACTTGTTTCAGCCAGTCACAAAAAGTCAAATACTGTATGACTGCACTAATATGAGGTGCCTACAGTAGTCAAATGTGCAGAGACAGAAGGCAGAATGGTGGCTGGAAGAATAGGAAAGTCTGTTTGATGGATAAAGGGTTTCAGTTCTGCCAGATGAAAAGAGTTCTGGAGACTGGCTGCACAGTAAAGAGAAGGTATGAACCGTACATTTAAAATGATGAGTTGGTAAACTTCGTTGTGTGTATCTTACCACCATTCTTCTAAAAAGGTGTTTTAATGACAATTTTATATTTTAGGGTATAAGAAAAATGTACCTCCAAAGAACAAACTTACTATGAAATCAACACAAATAATGCAATAACTCTGTTAGATTAAAATTAATTATCTCCAGAAACATCACCTTCCCTCTACCGTTAAAACAAAATGTTTGGGAATATAACTGCACACCTGGCAAACTGCTATCAATAAAATTCTTAACCGTTAATGTTATTCACTGACGGCATTTTGGGTTAGTCTTTTATAAAAGAAAACATTGCTCTTTTACAAATGGTGTATTTATAAAAATAGGTTTATTCCTTGTAAGCAAATGGATTTGAGAAAGTTCCTTCACAGCGTATTAGAGCATAGCTATCAGGAAACTTGGGATTCTGGCAAGGCTTTTTTGTTGCCTCTTTTGTAAGAAACATTGTTATGGCAATTTGTGAGGTGATGCATATGAAAACACTTGGTGTATGTATGGTCTGACCATCATTAATTACTCCATTTATCTGCGCCCTCCCCTACATGTGCCTTGCTTTGCCATGTATGGGAACATAAAAGGTAAGCTTAAAAAGTTAAACATAAAAAGCAGGCATTAGAAACTAACAATACGCTTTTTAGTGGATAAAACTTTTAATTACTTATAATGCTTCTTATTGGTGTATTTTAAAGATGCAATTGCTTTCAGTGGAATACTTAGATTAACACTCTGAAAAAAAAAAAACTAAAGGAACCTGTTTAGACAAAGGGGCTATTGGAATAGGATTCTTTTTTACCAGTTATGAGAAACAACTTATAATTCAAAAATAAAAGCTCAGATTGCTAAATGCATTTTATTTTTTAATTCCATTTTATTTTTTAAGATTCAAAAAAAATTTTTTTTCTTTTTACATTTGTTTATGTTTGATAGAGAGAGACCGAGCACAAGCGGGGGAGGGGCAGAGGGGAGGAGAGACAGAATCCGAAGGAGGCTCCAGGCTCTAAGCTGTCAGCACAGAGCCCGACATGGGGCTCGAACTCACAAAGTGTGAGATCATGACCTGAGCTGAAGTTGGACGCTCAACCGACTGAGCCACCCAGGAGCCCCTATTTTTTTTTTTTTAAGATTTAAAAAAATGCTTTTTATTTATTTTGAGGGAGGAGAGAGAAAAAGAAAGGGAGAGAGAAAGCACACATGTGAGCAGGGGAGGGGCAGAGAGAGAGAGGGAGAGGGAATTCCAAGCAGGCTTCGCACTATTAATTAGTGCAGAGCCTGACATGGGGCTTGATCTCAGGAACTGTGAAATCATGACCTGAACCGAAATCAAGAGTCAGATGCTTAATCAACTGAGCCACCCGGTGCCCCACTAACTTTTATTTTAAACTTACAGGTTAATAAACATAGTAATTAATATTTTTAGAAGACAGAATCTATTATTGCTTTAGAAAGTATTTGCCCCAAACTTCCCATTCGGAAATGCTATAGAATGTATTTGTCTTATACTTAGCTCACAACCCAATTAAAAAGTTTACCTCTCAAAAGATTTTACTTGATGACCAATTATTTGAAGCTCTAAAGTGATTACCTTTTTGTCCTGTTTCTTTTGTCACAAAGAGCAGGATTAGGACAATGAAAATAAATGAGAAATTCAACAACTTCAAAAAGGGAAGAAAGCTTTTCCTTTTAAGCAATTAGTTTCTTTACAGAAAAAAAAAATGGGTATATTAAAGATGGTTCCCAACAAAGGTATATTTAAAGTATGAAAAAAAATTAACCCACTGTTCTGTTCAAAATATGGGTTCTTAATGAAAAATACGTGTTGGGAAATAATGTGGCATGACTGGTCAATATTTTTCTTTCTATGAATCAGATCTATTAACTGGAGTTTGTTAGCCCTATACAAACTTTAATCATCAAATAAACTGAGGAAGAGAGAGACTGGTCCTTCAAATTCAATGTACAGAACTCCAGTTTCCTGCCTTGAGAAGAATCCAATTGTGTCAAGAAAGATGAAGACTCTTTCAAGATTACTCAATGCAAGAAAAAGGTTAATAAAATTCCTATTTTAAAAGAAAGGTACTCCCAGTCTATACCCTTTGTGAACCATTCTGAACAAATTCCTGAAAGATATGTTAGTAAACTTACTTCTGATCATATGCAAACCTTCAAGTTAAATTTGACCTCTCAAAAATAAAGCTATTATTTTTCTTCTAGTCATTTAAGAATTCCTATTAGGCAATGACTTTTGTGGAAGAGAAAGCAGTAAAACACTTAATAGAAGACTGTCTTATAATCAAACTCTAGAGCAGAAAGTAAATAACACATACAAGTAATAATGAAAAAATATTTCTGCCAAGACCAACAATATATACTGGGCTAAGACAGGTTAATGGTTTATTTATAAAAAATAAACACAAACAAATACTAAATTCTAATATTAACTATCTTTACCAAGGAGAAAAAAGTAGCTAGAACACTACTAATTTTAGACACGTTCTAGAAAAGGATTTCAACTAAATTTTCCTAAGCTTTTTGATCAACTAAATCTAACAGGCATCTAAACTGTAAATATGAAGGCCATCACCAAAAAAGTGGGTTGAAAATTAAAGTTAAAGGTAATTTTAATATTGCATAAAATGAAGTCTTATCAAATCAAAGCTGGATTTAGAAAACCCACAACTCTCCAATTTGTTTAAATATCCAAGGGCCTTTTAAGTCGCAGAAAAGAAACAAATGGTATTTTACAAATATTCAGTCAACATTCAACACCTTGATGTTTCTAAATATTTTAGAGCAATTCAAGTAACCTAGTGAAAGTCAAACTTCTGAATATATACTTAAATATAAAATGTAATTGCCAAAACTATAGTCAAATGAGTGCAGAGCAAACATTTACAAGGATGACATTCATAAAATAAACAATACAAAGGTGACATTTATAGAATAGACAAATTTCTGAAATGGGGGAATATTTATGTGGACTGCAACAAGACCATTTTATGTGTGCATTAACTATAATAGAGTTTAAGATAAGAGCAATGTTCCTCAGATATCCTTGACTATTGTGGAAGTGACAACTTCAACTCGACAGTCTACCTCAAGGGCTCTAAATATCACCCTTGGCCCTTTACATTTCAGGCATACAAAACTTGTAAGTCCTCTGTAACCTCAAGCTCTCTTCTGTTTTCAGTTCTCAGCTCAGGTTACTCATGGGTAGCCTTGATCAGACTCCTAACCCCCACACTCCGAGCCCAAGCTCTGACTCAATTTTCAAAACTCAGCTTAGATACAGGTAGACTTTGATCTCTTTTCTGCAAATCCGGGTTAGTTATTTGTTGGCCAGTATTCCCAACTGTCCTGCATAACTCCGTCAAAGTATTTGTCATGTTGCAGTGGAATTCCCTTTTTGCTTGCCACTTCCCCCACTTCCCACTTAACTCAAAGGTTGCGTCTTTACCTCTTGAGCCTAAACTTTCTAGCCTATCATAGATGCAGAAAAGAAACATATGGAAAAAATGCAGAACTGAGGAAATTCTGGAAACCACTGTGGCTACTAGGGATCATGTAGCTCAACAAATATTTGAGTGCCTAGGTGGGCTTGAACTATGGATGCACAACTAAAAGATACAGTCTTGGCCCATGGGGAGTTGTAGGAGTAAACAAATGAATATAATATCATGCATTACACAAAATAATCTAAGAATGGACCTGGAAATTAGTCACTTTTCCTTCAATTTTGCTCCTGCATATAAAATTCCATAGATTTCATCCTATCTGAATTACAACCTCTCTACCCTTCTCTGACTTGACTACAATGCATGCTTCTGAAATGTTTAGTAGCTCATATGTGACGGATAAAAAAGGAGAATAATATCAGTAAAACAAAGAGGTCATATTGGTTCATTGGGATTTTTTCCAAGCTATTTTAATGTTTTGTGTCACAAGCATCAACAGCTGAATACAAAGTATGTTAGCAGCTAATATTTGCTGTTATTTTTAGTGTAAGATTTTACAGAACATGAAGTTTTTCAGGAATACATTATTTTCTACAATAGAAATGACTGTACATTCACCTTTGATTAGCCATATTAAATTTATTAATTAAATAAGATACATATGTATTACATGAGCAACTGCTTTTTTTTCAAGGTCTGCAATGAAGGAGAAAAGAAGGCAATTAACAAGTTACTCATGATGACTACTCTCTAAAGCACTGTGTTAAAAGTTCTGAATACTTTGTAACTTAAATTCAGTAAATGATAAGGTAGATAATATAAAAACAATTCACACTGAATTTTAATGGAATGTGATCAAATTTATGGCCAGTCTAATAAGCTCAAAACATTATTTTTTCACAGTCCTCCCTACCTTAAGAACCTATTTATGAGCTTTCACAGACTAATCAATATCCTCATGAATATAAAAGCAGAAATTCCTTTTTATTATTTTTTTAATTTATTTATTTTGAGAGAAAGAGAGAGGCAGAGAGAGAGGGAGAGTCCCAAGCAGGCTCCACGCTGTCAACACAGAGCCCAACACAGGGCTTAATCTCAAACTATGAGATCATGACCTGAGACTAAATCATGAGTTGGACATTCAACTGACTGAGCCACCCAGGTGCCCCCGAAAGCAGAAATTCTTAGCGCAATTTTAGCAAATGAAATCTAGCAATACATAAAACTAGTAATACATATGACCAAGTCAAGACTATCCCAGCAATAAGGTGGTTGGTTTAATATTAAAAAATAATCACAGAATTCACCTACTAACAAACAAAAGAAAAACCCTATTATCTCAGTAGATAAAAAAAGCTCCTGACAAAACCCAAAATCCATTATGATAAAAACTCTCAGCAAACTAGGAACAGAAGGGACAAGAATTTTTAAAGTAGATATTACAGCTTAAAGGATATGTTCATAATGAATGCAAGACTAGAAACTGCAGGAGAGAAATAAAAACTACAAAAAAAAAAAAGAATCAAATTTTTTAAAAGAATTAAAGAATCCAATACCTAAAATAAATGTAACCCAAGAAAGGGAGCATTAAGTCTTTCCAGGTTCTCAAATTTTTTTACTAGTAATGTATAGTGTTTATAGTTATTGTATCATAATTTCAAAAAGTCTGAAACAGAAATATCAACAGAACATAAAAATGTGGGCTAGAGAAATATATCATCTATTGATTTTGTGTGTGGTTTTCAATTTCCTTGTATTTAAAGTGTGAAGGCAAGTTAATTTATTTACTTAAAAAAATGACCGATAGCCTACTAATAATTAAAACGCTGATAATGTAAAGTCAGAAGAAAAACAAAAATAGTCTCCATCCTCAAGGAGCAATCTAGAGGAAAGAGTTCAGTCTCTAAGAACCTCTTCTAATGATGCAATCGTATAACTATTTATTTAATGAGATGACTCCTTCCCCAGTTAGCCCAAAAGGGTCCCTTTATACACCGGTACAGTATAGATAACACATTTCTTAAAATTTCAACAATCCTACTTTCATTATAGTGTATGAGCTTTACTCGACTAAACTCTATTTTCACTTAATTTCTAAAAATTGCACATGTCAAAATGTAAATATTTCTAGTAAAATATAAAATGTGATGACTGGAATTTCTATACTTTTTTATTGTTGTTCTAAAAGATCTGTGGGGTAATTCTTATTTCTGAATCACTTAATATTTTTACATCCTTATAAAAAAAAAACAACAAAGGATCAAAACACTGGAGAATGGTTCAACTAAAGAAATGTTCAGTAAAACTTAGAAGCAATCTTTCTTTAGATCCAAAAAAATGTGGAAATCACAAGTTCAAGAGTCAGACACTACAAAGTATTTCACAAAAATGTTCTGTCATTTTAAAAGATACGAAGAACTTACTAGTGGATTAAAAAACAGGGAGAGAATCCGTTTCTCTCCCTATGAAATAACACGGAAGCAAATGTAGCCAGTAGTTCAGAACATGGGCCCTGGGGTTAGAAAGAAACGGGTTTAATTCCAAGGTTTATTACCTTCTAAGATACAGGACTTTAGTTTCATCTATAGTTAACTGTTTCATCTATAGGACATCTATAAACGATCACAGGGTCACTGTGTAGACTAAGAAAATTACTGTTAGTCATATAAATTGAAACAATTCTTTAGAAAGGCATTTTGCCAACATTCCTGAAATGCATTCATATGGACTACTGAATGAGGGAAAAAGTTAACAGATTCTGTAAGTTTGGGAAATTCTGATTTATTTCAGGGCCTCTTAGTCTTTAATATGTACATGTACACTGTGAGTTTCCAAAAGGGTAATATAATACTTAGCAATAATAAAACTTATTTGACCATGGTAGGTGGTTTTCACGAAGTACCTTAAGGGACTAGTGTGTTCAAGTGAAATCAAATTTTGGAAAATGTAAACTGGTACAATGAAGAGCCATAAAAGTGTTCACACCCTCTTGATCTAGCAGATCAATCCCACAGCATTTTTAAAGTAAATATTTGAAAAAAATGAAGCCAATAAGAAGACACTTTGTGCACCTTACAATAGCAAAAATCAGATGGAACTTCAGTATCCAATGACAGAGTAATAAACAATGATATACTAATGTTAAAAATTGTGTATTACAGCTACTATAAGTGCTAGAATGAAGACTGTGGTCCCAAGGAAACGGTCTTTTTGTTAAAAGACAGAATTCAATTTTCTATGTGTGTCAGAATTACAACAATATAAAAATGTATGCATATGGACAAAGACTCCTAAGAACAATGGAAAATGGAACAAGTTAATGTTCCAGATAGTGGGACTGGGGTAATCCTTTATTTAGTTTCTTTAACTTCTATGGTATTGTGTATACAATAGATAAAAAGTTGTATTGTAAAGAAAGAATAAAGGTAAGACCCTAGACTAAAACTATTTTAATAAGGCTCTATTCCTAGTAAGTTTCCTGGTAATCAATGATATTTTAATTATAGGACCATTCAAAGACTGTCAGCATGCAAAAGAAGCTGGACATTCAGTCAGTGGGATTTATATGATTAAACCTGAAAACAGCAATGGACCAATACAGTTATGGTGTGAGAACAGTTTGGATCCAGGGGGTTGGACTGTTATTCAGAAAAGAACAGATGGCTCTGTCAACTTCTTCAGAAACTGGGAAAATTATAAGGTAAATCAGTGATTCGGACCTGGGAGAGAGGTGGAGCAAAGCAACTCTTACAATGTAGTCATTCTAGGAAATAAATAAGATACACAGCTGAGAAACAACTATCCATATGTTTTTTACTATCTACCTTTGTGGAAAAAAAAAAAGAGAATTCTCATCTCTAGTTTCAAAGTCAAAATTAAAAGGTAAAAAGGAAACTAGAGATATACTTTAAAATGTCTCCTTTCAGTCTGGATCATTTATACATGTATTTAATTCTTAGCAAAGACTACTGCTAATTCCATTTTCTTTTTTCTTTTTTTAAAAAAATGTTTATTTATTTATTTTGAGAGAGAGAGGGAGAGAGAGAGAGAGAGAGAGAATGCAAACAGTGGAGGCACAGAGGGAGGCTCCACACTCAGAGCAGAGCGTAGTCCACTGTGGGGCTTGCTTGATCCCATGACGGTGAGATCATGACCTGAGCTGAAATCAAGAGTCGGATGCTTAACCGACTGAGCCACCCAGGCACCACCACTAATTCCATTTCCTAAGAAGACAACTGCTTTTTTGTTTACGATCACATTTGTACCCATCAGCAGTTGTATGTAAGCACTAATATAAACTATAGAACTCAAAAAAAATGACTCTTTCTCTAGGT
This sequence comes from Herpailurus yagouaroundi, assembly GCF_014898765.1. Lineage (NCBI taxonomy): Eukaryota > Metazoa > Chordata > Mammalia > Carnivora > Felidae > Herpailurus > Herpailurus yagouaroundi. The sequence continues at coordinate 14,633,178 of NW_024412426.1, forward strand.
TAAATTATCTCAGATAATCATCCCCCCATGTTTTAAATTGGTTAACACCAGGGGCGCCTGGGTGGCGCAGTCGGTTAAGCGTCCGACTTCAGCCAGGTCACGATCTCGCGGTCCGTGAGTTCGAGCCCCGCGTCGGGCTCTGGGCTGATGGCTCAGAGCCTGGAGCCTGTTTCCGATTTTGTGTCTCCCTCTCTCTCTGCCCCTCCCCTGTTCATGCTCTGTCTCTCTCTGTCCCAAAAATAAATAAACGTTGAAAAAAAAAATTTAAATTGGTTAACACCAGACAACGGCGCTGTTGGGAAGTAATGTACACCCAGACATACGGGACCAAAATTATTTCTCAATAATTTCGATGTTTATCATGCTAGGAGTGTATAGTACACACCCTTCAGTCTAAGGATGGCAGATGAGTGCGATTATATTTTCTAGATGGTTAATACTTCATTCAAAACTGTGAAGTAACATGTGATTACTCACTTTTAGGTGGCATTTTACTGGCAGCTAAAAATGAGACATTAATATATCCATGTCAAAAGTTGTGTAAATTTCCAAACAAGTAACCAGGGAGAAAATCCCCAACACAACCTCCTTGAAAATACACTTAGTGTTAAGATCAGGTTTGCCGAAACTTACGCCGTGCTGCACACCTGCAATGGTGAATGCTTACTGAAATAGGACAGTTCATGGATTTTTTAAAAATAATCTACAATTTTTCCAAGGTGGAACTTTGAAGATGACTGTTTTATCCTGATATTTAATTATAATAGAGCTAAAGAAGACAATTTGCTCTACTATCATTTTTATTGAGTGATAAAAATGTCAGATATCCTTTTTGTCTGACTATAGCAGGGGACAGTTACATATATACCTTTAGAAAAAAATCTGGCTCTTTGTACGAGAGAGATTAGGAATCCTTTTCAAGAATCTGGCTAGTTCACTAGTTAATGTTTTTAGTAGCTAGGAATAATGTTTATTCTGTTTTGCCCTTATACCTAAGGTTTGAAGCTAGATGTATAAATAAATATGGACAAACTAAGAGAAAGAAAAACAAAAAAAAAATGACTATGTGGGGTTTATAAAGGTCAGGTGAGCTATTAAAATGGAAATTCACATTACTGCTTAAATGGCAAATATTTTTATGTTATCAAATGTTTGAAACTTATCTATAAAAAAGTTTACTATCCCTGCACTTATGTTTGTACTCATGCTGTTTGTTTATTAACAGAAAGGGTTTGGAAACATTGATGGAGAATATTGGCTTGGACTGGAAAATATCTATATGCTTAGCAATCAAGATAATTATAAGTTGTTGATCGAATTAGAAGACTGGAGTGATAAAAAAGTCTATGCAGAATATAGCAGCTTTCGCCTGGAACCTGAAAGTGAATTCTTTAGACTACGTCTGGGAACTTACCAGGGAAATGCAGGGGACTCTATGATGTGGCATAATGGTAAACAGTTCACCACACTGGACAGAGATAAAGATATGTATGCAGGTGAGTAAGAAAAAACTGAAGTGTATTCTTTGTAGAATCACTACCTTCTATGTATTACACAGAACCTTGCTATTACAGTAGACACTACTAAAAATCTTTCCAGAAAAGTAATTTTGGAGTCAGTCACAGGGAATATAAGCTGCTGAAAGGTTGGTTATCTCTTCTATAAGGCAATCCCAAAGTGTGAATGAACTCTGTGAAAAATAAGGTTCTGTCATTCTAACTTGGGGGTGGGAGGGTGGTGAGGAAAAAAACACTCATTCCTTTGGAAATAAAATTCTCTAATGCCTAAAATTCATAACTACTAACTAATCACCTACCACATGCCAGGCACTGTTAACAGATGCTAAGGATACAGCAGTGAACAAAGTTCCTGCCCTTCTAGAGCTTATTCTCTAGGAGACAAAATTATTTGTCAGGTGGTGACAAATACTCTAAGAAAAATAAAATGGAGTGAGAGAACAGTGAGTGATAAGCAGCAGGAGGTGGGGTGGGTGCTATTTTATACAGAGTGGTCAAGTAAGGTTACTTTGAGAAGGTAACATCTGAATAAAGACCTGAAGGGAGCAAAGGAAGCAAGCCATTTGGGTACGTGGCCTTGGTAAAGGCATTTCTTAGCACTCACGTGAAGGGGAACATTAGGACTGCAACAGCAAAAAAGCTTTACTCAGAGAAGTTAATATTTGGTTTAGGAAGAATCATTTAGGCCATCCAGAAAACAGAACTCTTCACATTAGTTTTCATATACTTCTGCCTTTTTAACCCAGTTTTGTGGCCCTGATAAAGAGACATCACCCTGCAAAATCTGTTTTTCTGTTCAGCTGTATCTTGGCAAGCAGTATAAAGGTCTCTAAGTTTACAATGGCAGAAGAGGGAAAAAGGAAGATATAACCAAAGTATATCCCATGTTTACAGAAACACATTTGGCCACTGGTAGTGCTATTCTAATTTACATTATTTTGTGCTTTTTTGAGAATTCAATTTTCCCCAACTTACTACTTTAGCAACTCCATACCTTTCCTTCCCAATTCTGCATTTTATTCCTCTTTCTCTCATACAAACAAATGCTGTTTGTGTTTTATTTACCCTGCTACACAGAAATTACAATTAATTACAATTAAGGTTAATTCATTGTTAAATTAAAATTTAATTTAATTTAAAAAAGCAATGGTAAGCAAGCAAAGGGCAAGGTCAAAAAGGCAATTCAAGTGATCTTCCAAGTAGTTGATACTTCAGCAACAGTAAAAGAATGAAGAAACAAAACTCTAAAGACAAAGGTAACTGAAATCAGTAAGAAAAACTCAAATTAAATTATTCCAAAGGTAGAGTAAGTTTTTCATGGTTTATGGAGTACCACGCTTGGAGAAACTTTTACTTTGATACTGTATTTTCTTCCTCAAAGGAAACTGCGCCCACTTTCACAAAGGAGGATGGTGGTACAACGCCTGTGCGCATTCTAACCTAAACGGAGTGTGGTACAGAGGTGGCCATTACAGAAGCAAATACCAAGATGGCATATTTTGGGCTGAATACCGAGGCGGGTCGTACTCTTTGAGAGCAGTTCAGATGATGATCAAGCCTATTGACTGAAGAGAGATCGCCTCCAACTTAAATGACAGAGAGCTCTGCCCTTTTCAGTTCCTAAAAATGTAAATGTCACATGTATATTGTTTTGCACAATTCATTGCTACACAGTTTTAAATGAACTTACCATAACTGTAAAAAGGGGATTTATGACTATAGTTTCATCTTTCCTCAATATACTGCAGAAGATTATTTGTACCCATAATCCTATTTTTAAAATTATATTGACTAAACATAGGCAAAGTTTGTTTTATAAAATGTAAATATTTGCCACAGTATATAACAAATCTTAGCTTTATTTTAAATCAAAATTGAATACATGTTCAAGACAATTTATTTAAAAATTTTATGAGATTGCTCTAACTTCCAACAGAAAAAATAATTTTAAAATTTCAGCCAAGTAATACGTTTTATTTATAAAAATATAGACAGGAAATTAGAGAAAACTCTAGTTTTGCCAATAGAAAATACATTTTGCATTGAATAAAAGTTATTTCAAATTCAATTTGTGCCTCTGACATGAAATGGTTAGACCGAAATCCTTTTCCTTTTATTTTGAGAGAGAGAGAGAAAAAGCATGCACAAATGGGGGAGGGCCGAGAGACAGAATCCCAAGCAGGCTCAGCACTGAGCATGGAGCCCGATATGGGGCTCCATCCCATGACTGAAATCACAACCTGAGACGACATCAAGGGCCAGATGCTCAACCAACTCAGCCAACCAGGCGTGCCCCTTGAACTCCTGCCAATATATTTTGTGCCAATTTCCACCCCACCCCCGCCAAATTAAGTGATCCATAGTATTTACGTATTTTAAAAAATAATGTATGTAATGTTTAAACAGTCAAATTTACAAAAAATGGAAATTATAAATGATTTTTTCAATATTGTCTTCACATGATTTATTGGAACACCAAAATTTCCTGAAATGTATTTATATTGTTCTATCAGCAAAATATTGGTATTACAAGAATGGGAATCACAAAAATTTAGTGAGCCAATGGTTTTACAGATCTGAATTATAACTTACGTATAAACAAGCTTATTAATACTTCTGCTCTCCCCATTTCCAAATTTTCTGATCCTGTCTGCTATTCAAGTCAGAAAGCCTAGAGAACTTTATAAGCATTACCACATACTGATAGGTGGGACTAACACAACTTCAAGGAACTGTTAGATATTTTCTCAATACTGAGATTCAATACCTTCAGGGCAGAATCCACAGGGGTTTGGCTAGTCCAATTTGCTAATTCCAACTTATTGTGTGTGTGTGTGTGTGTGCGCGCGTGTGTCTTTTACTCAACTTTGGATCTAACAACTTATTACCAACCTCCTGGAACAATTTCTTTCCAAAAACATGTTCTTGCTTACAGTTGACCTTCCTAATTCATTTGTGAACTAAAATTTTAGAGAAATCGCTGAAGACTTCTGCTCAAGCAAAAAGAAAATCCAACCATGACTGAAGATAATCACTTGAACAACTCAAGCCCACCAACATGACCAGTGTTTTTCCTGTCGTATGTTAAAATGAAAATGCCGGTCAAAAAAGGCTTCAAGAGAACATCAACATATTAAAGTAGTGCTTTTCTTTGTTTTACCTATGGTTATCTTAAAATGGGTTTGAAGTCCCTCCTACCACCCCCAGAATAATAAAAAAAAAAATCTGCTGTAAGATTTCTGGATAAATGAGGCATCTAGTTGTTCTATCAAATCTTAATTGGATAAAATTGTACAAGGGCATTCCATTTATATAGCATTTCATGTAAACATCCAAAACCCTATCAAAGACAAGTCTTAAAGAACTTTCACAGGAGAATATTGTTTTATTAAAACTAGAATGATGTGAAAGTCCACATACAAACAAGAAAAATGGGCTCAATGCTAAACCACCTTGGCCACTGGGCCCATTCTGCTCTCCTTTAGACACGAGATAGCTCTGTTCTGGAGCTCCTGTAGAGCAGGGAATAAGAAGCAGAATTATATGATGGCTAAGTATAGGTACTAAAATCAGTACTACTTGGATCTGAGGCCCAACTCTACCAATTTACTAGCTGTGTTACCTTGAGCAGTTTTTATATTCCGTTTTCTTATCTATAAAATGAGGATATGAACAGTAGCCAGCTCTTCATTTGCTAACTTAACAGAGCTATGACAAGCTATTATGGCAGATAGTTAAGAGATGGGATCACAAGAAAAGATAAAGAAAAACTAAGGTGAAGACAGTCATAGTAAGAATTTAAGCCAAGTGAGGATCTTCTGAGAGATTAGATAGGTCACTTGTGTGGTCCAATGGCTAGCTACTTAGCAGGTCACTTAGGAATAAAGACATGGTTGCCTGACCTTCAATAAGACTGAACTCTAATTTTGGAGATGCTTTACAGAAGGATTCAGTCATTTTTTATAAATGAAACGAATCTTATCCTAAGAATGATTTAGACTCCATTCTGTACTCAATGGGAGATGCCATCAATGTCTAGGAAACTTGGCATCTCTGAGGTAGACTTTTAAAACTTGAGATTTTGAATAATGCCAATATTAGGCATTGCCTTGAAATTCAGTAGGTATCTACAAACAAACCTATCCCCAGGCTCCAAGCTTGGTAGAGTAGAAAGACCAAATTTTTAGTCCAGTGCTCACTTGACTCTGTAAGTCATGATATGAGAGTGCAAATTCTTCTAGTGTTATATTTCTTAGGACTCCTACGAGTAATAATATAATAAGTCTGTAAACACTTCTGCAATTATGAAGATGTTTACAATTACTTATAAACCTATACTAGTAAGATATGGTTTTTATATACTTAATAGTAAGCTAAAGATTATACCCTCACAGATTTTTAGTCTTTTATTTTAGTGTCTATAAAAAGACAACCAAGTAAGAAAAGAATACTTCCACTCACAATGCCAAGCCCCCCTCCTCTCCTACTTCTCCCAAAAGCCATCTAAAAATAAGCTCAGTTTTCTGGGCACCTGGGCAGCTCAGCAGGTTAAGCATCCAACTCTTGATTTTAGCTAAGGTCATGATCTCACAGTTTATGAGTTTGAGCCCTACATTGGGCTCTGTGCTGACATTGTGGGGCATGCTTGGGATTCTCTCTCTCCCTCTCTCTCTGCCCCTCTCCTGCTTGTGCACTCTCTCTTTTTCAAAATAAACAAACACTAAAAAAATAAATAAAAATAAACAAAAATAAGCTCAGTTTTCAATTTTATCAGTGGGGTTAATAGTTACTAAATTGTAAGTCTACAGATAATTATAGGAAAGACGGACAAATGAACTCAAAATCTTAATTCCAATACAGATTCCCAAAATATTAATATTATTCCCTAATGCTTTATTTCTTTGAACTGTAAATGAAATATAATGCTTATCTTTTTAAAAAATATTTATTTATTTATTTTTGAAAGCAAGAGAGCTTGAGTTGGGAGAAGGGGGGAGGGGGGAGGGGAGGGGAGGGGGAGACAGGGTGAGAGAGAGAGAGAGAGAGAGAGAGAGAGAGAGAGGGGAGGAATCCGAAGCAGGTTCTACATTAAGCATGGAGCTGATGCAGGGCTTGATCCTAGGAACTGTGAGACCTGAGCCAAAATCAAGACTGAGCCACCCAGGTGCCCATTATACGTATCTTTATGTAAGTCCATTTAACCTTCTTTGTCTCAGTTTCTTCACTTGTAAAATGGGAATATAATATCATTTACCTTATAAAACTGTTAAGAATTAGACAATTTATGTAAAATACACAGTGTCAGGCATACAGGATTAAGTGCTGAATAAATGTTAGTTATTGAGATTTTTATTATTTTTCTGTTAAGGTTTGCTCAAAAAATTGCAATTTTTTTATTTATTTATTTTTTTTTACTGCAATTATGGAAACATCAGCAACCAGAAATGCCACCAGCAAAGCTGCTGGAACTGGGGGTGGGGGTGGGGGATCTGATTCTGTTTATGATTAAAACGAAGATCTGTAAACTGCTATACATTATTTTCAAGATAGAAGCTCTTAAAGAAAGACTACGAACAGGGGAAAGAAATCAATGCAACCCTATCCCCAGCCTTTTTATATCACAAGTCCTCACGTGATCTAAAGTAAACTTCAGAAAATATACCATGAAAGAATGTTAGAGGAATTTTAAATATATAAAAAAAAGAAAGAGAGCAAAAAGAATATAAATGAGGTAATGGAAAATGCAGATGTAATTTTGGCTAAAGAGAAAGCCAGGGCTGGCTGCCATTTGGTCAGAGCTCATTCCTGGGATTCAAACAAAAATGACCAAACATGCTTTATTGCTGTTTTAGAATATAATATATAATCTAGTGAGAAGAATAAGGTAAAGTACTCCATGGTGTATATTATCTACAAATCAAACCAAAGAAAGGAAAGGGAATAAAAGTCTTAAAATATCAAAAGCCAATGACATTTTTTGACCATTAGACATTTTTAAAAAAATGTTTATTTATTTTTGAAGGAGAGAGAGACAGAGCATGAGCTGGGGAGGGGCAGAGAGAGAGAGGGAGACACAAAATCCAAAGCAGGCTCCAGGCTCTGAGCTGTCAGCACAGAGCCCAACGCGGGGCTCGAACTCACGAGCCATGAGATCACGACCTGAACCAAAGTAGGATGCTTAACCAACTGAGCCACCTGGGTACCCTGACCATTAGACATTTTTGAGACCAGTGTCAGAGTCTTTTATACTCTAGAAAAGGGGAAGGGGGAAATCCCTTTAATTTCCATACAGCTACATACAGCTTTGGATTTTGTCAAAGTTATCTGAATAAAAATGTGAATGAACACCTAATATCTTCGAAAACATTTATACACAGGTTAGCAGAAGTTTCTAAAACTAAAGTAAAATAAAGAACTGCATCCTATTAAAAGATCAAGATAAGTAAACAATTATTGTAAAACAGAGGATCAGATAAAATCTGGAGACCACTGTAAGTTTAGGCATGCTTTAAACATTTCATCAAGTGTGATGAGGGCACCACTGACGAAGGCTGGCAAAGAAATAAATGTACTTCTTCCATGACACAGGAGAGAGAAGAGATTACTGACAAGGTAATGTTGGATCTGAGCCTTTGGTACTGAAGAGACGTTAAGTTCCGTAAGGGCAGGGACAAAGTCCATTTTGTGGCCTGCTGTGCAAATACTGGCTGGCCAGCTGAGGCACCAAAGGAAAACTGGGGTAGGTGGGAAATTGACTGATTGTAAAACTGCCTCACAAAGAAATCTATTGTATTTAAAACAAAGTTACTGGAACAATGAGAAGAGCCAGAAAGCAATCATTTAATTAATACAACCAACAAATAGTAAGTACCTACTTTTGTTCCAGATGCTAAGGATAAAGTTTTGAACCAAGAGATTAGAGCTTACATTCTGCTGAGGGAAAGATGAATTAAAACATTATAAAAACAAAATGGTGCTTTTCAGAATTGAAGATGGAGGGGATGCTATATTACAGAAAGTTTTAAGGACAGCTTTTCTTTTCTTAAAAAAAAAGGACTATTATGAAAATCTAACAAATCAAAAATTTGTGAATTTGTGTGTGTGTGGGGGGGGGTTCTTTACAAGAGTGAGAGGAATCACACCTAGACACATCAAAACAATGTACTTGTGTGCTACAGAAGGGCAGGAGATTTTACAGAAACTTCTTTGCTTCTACTTGATCAAAAGCAATAAAAAGAACTACAACTATTTATTTTTTATTATGTTTTTCCAGAAAGCATCCTAAGCTTGTTAAGCTACTGCTTTACCCCAAAATACACGAATAAAGTAGAAATGAGGCTAGGATATGCACATGAAATAATATTTATGTTTCATCCAGCTCAATTATTTTAGCACAATGTCCTATTTTTCTCTCTTCAGCAAAGCAAAACTTCCCACGCCAAATTCTTCGATAAGCCCCTTAAGATTTTTCTCCAGTGACAAGAACAAATGAGAGCTGTTAATAATTTTCAGATTTAAAGCAATAATTCTCATATAAAACCATTTTTTCCTTGAGATTTGCCAAACTATTTCTCTCCAGAAATACTGTATCCTTATTCTAAGAATTTTTCACTATATTGTCCAGGCTGACTAATTTTTACCTTGAATGCAAACCAACAGAAGAGGCAATTTTGCAAGGGATGATGAGTTGAAAGCCAAGAAAACATTTTCTACTTCTTATAATTTAATCCATATTGTAGATAAATTTGGCAGTATCAAAGTAAGAGTTTTATCAGCATATAAACCGCCACCTCCTTTTTTAAGCTTTTCTAAGAATGGTTGATTTTGGTCATAATTCTTAGAGGCAAAAGCACTGAAGTTTGGATTCTATCTTGTGTTAAGAAAAGTGATTTGGGGGCTCCTGGGTGGCTCAGTCAGGTAAATGTCTGACTCTTGATTTCAGCACAGGTCATGATCTCAAGGTTTGGGAGATTGAATCTCACATCAGGCTGCGTTGACAGAGTGGCACCACCTTGGGATTTTCTCCCTCTACTCTTTCTCTGCCCCTTCCTCCTTCTCCTTCTTCTCTCTCAAAATAAACATAGAAAGAAAGAGAGAGAGAAGAAAAGAAAAAAAAAGAAAAGAAAAGAAAAGAAAAGAAAAGAAAAAAACAGATGATTTGCCTTCCCCTTTTCTCTATGCCGTATAGATTCTTTTGGTTGATACACTCTTTCCATAAAAACCTTTGCAACATAAGGGATAAAGGGCAGCATTATGCAAATTCTGCATACTGAAAAGGGACAGTTAAATAGAAGCTACCAATATGCATACTGAGTAGCATCTTTCCAACATTTCTAGGGCAAGTTCTTTTTTTTGTTTTATTAAATAATTTTTTGTAATTTCTTTTAGTTTTGAGAGAAAGAGAGAGACAGAGACAGAGAGAGAGAGAGAGAGAGAGAGCACGCGTGCGCAAGCAGGGGAGGAGCAGAGAGAGAGGGAGACACAGAATCTGAAGCAGGCTCCAGTCTGAGCTGTCAGCACAGAGCCCGACATAGGGCTCAAACCCACAGCCTGTGAGATCATGACCTGAGCTGAAGCTGATGCTTAACCAACTAAGTCACCCAGGTGCCCCTCTAGGGCAAGTTCTGTCCTATTCAATAGCATCTTGTAAATACTGACATTTGTGACAACTGCACTAGGCCTCGTCTCCTAAGAGTGGGAAAGGCTTCTGAAACCAAGACAACTTAAATAAAAAACAGTCTTCATTAATTTTAAATTAGAAGAAAATATGAAAAAAGTAAACATTAACAGTATATAAACTGTTGTTGGTCTTGGTTCTTTAATACTTCAGTATTAAAGATCAGGAATGAAACAACAAACCAGCTAAGATGTAAAATAAATCAAGTAGTCACACAGTTGTATAAATTGACGATGCTTCACATTTTCTTAGAAAAAGCATGTGTGTTTTGATAGATGAAATACATTTAACCTCAAGATTTGCTATACAACAAAACAAAACTGTCACTGCATTAAAAGGATTATTTTTAAGATGGAAACAAACTAAATTGAGTCATAATAACTTATCTGACAAACATTAACTTTTCCTTTCTCCAGTCTGCCAAATGTTTGTGCCAAATGTTCCATAATTATCTCACAATCTCAGGTGCTTCTTCCCAAACTAGCATAGGGATGAACTATTACATGGAGACTACCAACATAAGATGAGGCTTGAGAAACACCTATCAAACACTCCAACTAGGAAATCATGGTGGCCTTATAGGGAACATTTCTATGAGTGAAGAGGGAGATAACAGCATGCTGAGCAAAAGAAAACAGCAAGTAAAGTAGAAAGAAATAGAGTACTTTTTAATTAGCTTCGGTACAGTGAAGGAAAATTACATAGTAATAGTGAAAAAGAAGAGTCTGGGTCATGAGAACATGTAAAATGAAAGGGAACTGAAAAAAGGAGGAGTCAATCATTGGAGACCAAATTGAAGCCACAGAAAAGATAACGGTTCTGAAATTTTCTCTACATCAACTTCTGCATCTCAATATTTGTCTCATTTGCTTTAACCAATAGGAATAACCACTGTGTTTGTTTCAGGTACCAAGGCTGGGAAGAAACAGGTATGCTTTCTAATAGCCAACCTTTCCAGATTCCACTCAACTCCAACTATGCTGCTGGTTTGCTCCCCTTCTATGTGCATGACAGGGCAAAAATGGATGCACATGCATTACAACTTCAAATCCTGTACCAAAGTCTCCACTGTGGAAAAATGTAAAGCAGACTCCTAATCTAGACATCATGGCACAAAGATTTATATTCATTTTCTCATTTTCAACAGAAAAGAATCTTAATTTCCTTTTTTTTTAAGTTTATTTATTTATTTTGAGACAGAGAGAGAGTGAGAGCGAGGGAGGGGCAGAGAGAGGGAGAAAGAGAGAATCCCAAGCAGGCTCTGCACTGTCAGTGCGCAGCTCGATGTGGGGCTCAAACTCACGAACCACACAATCATGACCTGAGCAGAAATTAAGTTGGATGCTTAACCGACTGAGCCACCCAGGCGCCCCTTAATTTCCTTTTCTAAAAGATACAAATAGTGGAATTTGAGAAAAACATTGCAATGGGAAACAGCCATAAACATAGAATCAGTAAATTTTGGAATGAGAATTGAACAGGTACAATTGGAAAGACACCAGATCAAGACTTTGGAATGTAAATCTGTCAGGAACTAGATCTTCAGACTATAAGTCAGGCCTTCCACCTTTCTGGACCTTAATTTTCTTAATTATAAAATAAGTGAATTAGAAGAAATCACAATGGTCCCATCCAGCTGAAAGAATAACATGATTTTGGTCCTAGGTGTGCTACTTCTAGGTAGAGAGAACAAGGCTCAAAGACGACAATTCAATGACTTCAAAAGTTAGTAGGGAAGAGCCATTTTGGAAATGAGGGTTGCTGATTCTCAGTCTAATGTTCTTTAAGCTATAAAAAGTTTATGTTCTTAGAAAGTATGAAGATATTGGTGATTTAAAAAAAATCCTCTATTCCTCTTCACTCCCAATGACATTTTCAAGAATGGGCACAGCCAAAGCCATGGCGAAAAGTGGAGCATATGCAGAAAGTCTCTCCAAATATCCAGCTTTGAGCCTCTCTGATGGAGTCATGTGTACTATGGTCCTGTACTGTTGATCAAAGAAACAGGACACAATATTCTGGAATGTAGTGGCCCTTATCCATGCTCTGCTTGGGTATTCTGCCTTCAACACAGTATGTGCAACATTCCCTATTCCCACTGGAATCCTAGGATGTCCTACAAGGTCCTAATAATGAGTTCAGTCTTCTCTGACAAACTAAGGCAGATGCTCTATTTCAACTGAATGAGAAAGTTATCAATTGCCTATGTCCCTACCTTGTCTTCTAGTCATTGGTACTATAAAGACTTCAAAGAGGTCACTAAGATAGTTGAAGAAATAACAGGTTTTTTCCAATTACTTTCAAAAATAGTTACAGTGAAATCCAGTATGAGTAATTACATGAAGATAGTGGAGACAGAGATGAAAAAAGGGATATTCAGAAAGAAACAAAATACTCTATATTTTCTATATTTAAATTTACATTTTAAAATGGGACAGTTTGAGACTTCCTTTCATTCAATTTTTTTTTTTTTTCAACGTTTACTTATTTTTGGGACAGAGAGAGACAGAGCATGAATGGGGGAGGGGCAGAGAGAGAGGGAGACACAGAATCGGTAACAGGCTCCAGGCTCTGAGCCATCAGCCCAGAGCCTGACGCGGGGCTCGAACTCCCGGACCGTGAGATCATGACCTGGCTGAAGTCGGACGCTTAACCGACTGTGCCACCCAGGCGCCCCAAGACTTCCTTTCATTCAAACACCTAACAAAGCATTGTTCCTTTTTTGTTGAAAATAATCTTATTATTAAATAATTCTTGGAATTTATAAACACTGTAAAATACATAGTAAAGAGACAAATTCTTAGTCAAATGATATCTAAAATATACATTTGGTTGTCTCAGCACTTAGCTAAATTTTCACTACTGAACAACTCATTCCATCCAAGAAAACAACACCACCAACATTTAGACTACTTTTCATAATTCGCCCTAAAATATCTGCCAACTATACAAAATAACAGGAACTCATGATATTGAAAATAAATTCAATAAATCTTTTGATCAATTTCTTTAGTTAATGTTACATGTTTTCACAGCATTAAACTTCACTGCAAACTACTGTTTCATTCTTTAAAATCATTACCAAAAGAGCTAAAATGTATTATTTTACCAATGGTTCATCTTTAAGAGAAAAATGAGAGTCTACGAAAAACCTTAAGGGCCAAAGTCTAATTTAATATGAAAATCCATTCCAGGTAATAAGGTAACATATTTCTTTAGTCAACTTTTTTACTTGACAATCTTGCAGTAATTTCCTAAAAGGATACACATACTTTTAAAATATCTAGAATTTTATCTAAACTACTGATTAAGACAGAACTAGACATAATGAACACATAATGACACTACTCACCTAAATAGGGAATGCAAGGCGTCATCTTTAAGCTACTTATATAGTCTCTTAGTCTTTTGTAATTATCTTCTTTACTCATTACATATTCTAATTTTTCAAAGGTAGTTTTGTCTTTTCGACTTAGTAACTAAAAAAGCAAACAGAAGAGTCTAAGTTATTTCCAAATCCCATTTTATTTTAGCAAAGACATGAAGCTGTATTTACTATAAATTTAAGTTTTAATTTCAATGTTATACATTTTTCAATTATATTTTGGCAGTATATAAATAAAACAAAATCAGACATGTTTATTAAAATAAACCCAAATCCATTATTTATAAAATGTAATATCCTTAAAGAGATTACTCAATTTTGTGGTTTAAGTAACAATTTTTTTGATAAATCTAACCATGGCTAGTCCTAACGATAACCATAAAACTGTGATTCACATTTTTGGATTTTTAACAAGACATTTTTTCTTTGATCGCTTTGATCAGTGCTGTATCACACAGAGGTGAACACTCAACTGAAACTGTTTTTAAGAGGGTTGAGGTGATTTGTAGTGAGTGCCTTTGAAAAAAAATTGGGACAATCAAAGGGAATAAAAGCAAGGTCAATCACCCAAAATAATATTAACTCTTGCAATTTCTTGTGTTCTTGATTTTAGCCATCCTGACAGGTATAAAGTGGTATCTCATTGTGGTTTTCATTTACATTTCCCTGATGATTAGTGATCTTGAACATCTTTTCATGTGTCTGGTGGCCAACTGTAGGTCTTCTTTGGGAAAAGGTCTATTTAGGTCCTGTGCCATTAACTGGATTTTTTGGGGTATTGAGTTGTATAAGTTCTTTATATATTTTGGATATTAACTCCTTATCAGACTTATCACTTGCAAATGTATTCTCCCATTCAGTTGGCTGCCTCTTTATTTTGTTGATGGTTACTTTCACTATACAGTAATCTTTTATTTTGGTGTAGTCTGTAAAGGTTTAATTTTGCTTTTGTTTCCATTGCCAGAGGAGACCTATCTAGAAAAATGTTACTATGGTTGATCTCAAAGAAAGTAATGCCTATGTTTTCTTCCAGGAATTTTATGTTTCAGGTCTCACATTTAATCCACTTTGAGTTTATTTTTGTGTATGGGATAAGGAAGTGGCCCAATTTCATTCTTTTGCATGTAGCTGCCCAGCTTTCCCAACACCACTTGCTGAAGAGACTGTCTTTTTTCCATTGTACATTCTTGTCTCCTCTGTCATAGATTAACTGACCATATAAGCATGGGTTTGTTACTTGACTCTATTCTGTTCCACTGATCTATGTGTTTATTTTTGTGCCAGTACCATACTGTTTTGATTGCTACAGCTTTGTTGTATACCTTGAAATCTGAGACTGTAAAACCTCAAGCTTTGTTCTTCTGTTTCAAGACTGCTTTGGCTATTTGAGGTCTTTTATCGTTCCACACAAATTTTAGGATTATTTGTTCTAGTTCTATGAAAAATGATATATTGTGTTGGCAAGGATGTGGACAAAAAGGAACCCTTGTGCACTGTTGGTTGGAATGCAAATTAATGCTGTCACTCTGGAAAACGGTATGGAGTTTCTAAAAAAATTAAAAATTGAATTACCATATGATTTGGAAATTCCGCTACTTGGTATTTAACCAATAAAAATGAAAAAACTAATTTGAAAAGATGTATGTACTCCTATGTTTACTGCAGCCTTATTTACAATAGCTGACTATGGAAGCAACCGAAGTGTTCATCAATAGATGAATGGATAAAGAAGATGCGGTGTGTGTACACACACACACACACACACACACACACACACACACACACACAATGGAGTATTACTCAACCATAAAAAAAAGATCTTGCCATCTGCAATAACACGGAAGGACCCAGCTAGAGAGTAAGTGATATAAGTCAAATAAGAAAAAGACAAGTATCATGTGATTTCACGCATATGTGGAATTTCAGAAATTAAACTAATGAACAAAGAAAACAAACAAACAAAAACAAACAAACAAAAAAACCCCAAAACAAAACCAGACTCTTAGATACAGAGAACAAATTGGTGGTTGCTATAGGGGAAGTGGGTGGGGCGATGGGTGAAATAAAGGGAATTAAGAGAACACGTATCTTGATGAGCACTGAGATATATATATAGAATTGTTGAATCATTATACTGTACATATTAATATAACACTGTATGTTCATTATACTTGAATAAAAAGGGTATTTTAAAAATATTAATTAAAAACTTCAGAAAATATGGAGTTTTTAAAAGTTTATTTATTTTTTGGAGAGAGAGCATGTGGGAGAAGAGAGAGAAAGAATCCCAAACAGGTTCCACACTCAGTGCAGAGCCCGATGAGGGCTTGAACCCACGAACTGTAAGATCATGACCTGAGCTGAAATCAAGAGTTGGATGCTTAACTGACTGAGCCAGCCAGGCACCCCCAAAAATATGTTTTTAAGTATTTCAAAGACTCTGGAAAAAAGTTGTTTTCTTTAAACATATGAAGTTACTATTTCATTATGATATAATAAAATTTCACTTTATGTCATAAAACATTAGTGTTATTTTTTAGCACGCAAAACACATTCCACTTGTAAAATTCTCATCTAACTCTATGAGGTGAACAGAGAAGTCTGAAGATTAATAGAGAGATGAGGAGACAGAGATTCAAAGGAGATTACAGGGTTAGCAAGAAGCACATACTAATACTCTCACAGTCATCCACCCACAAAGGCACAGGTCCCTGTCTTGCAGTGTCTCAGTCTGGTTCTGGAGGTGAAGAGTATTCTGACACCAAATCCACCACTCTTTATATGTAATACTACAAGTGGTACGATTGGGATTCCTGTTGGAATTTATTTTTTCATGGGCTCTAAGATGCAGATTATCTTCAGATAATCTCCATCAGAAAAATGTGTGACTAGTATCCCTCCTTCTTTAAAACAAAAGTTTTAAGGAGTCCTTTGCTTTAATATTTTAGATAGATATTCCACAGTCTAAAACAGCGATCATATAATTTTCCTTGGCCCAGCTTTAACAATCTTGATCAGCATTTTCAAGAGTAGGTGCAAATCTCTGCTTCTACCTGTAAGTCCAACCATCCCTTTCTCTCCCACTTAAATGTGTGGATATGGAAAATACAGTGATATGACATGGCAGGGATAAGAATAAGCCTATTCTTTTTTTTCTTAAATCAATCATTCAAAAACCTCAGTAGAATTTCAGGAGAAACAAATTATGTACTCGGAACATCACTGATTTTGCCACCTCTGAAACACAAACCTGTGGTAAAGAACTACATGGTTTAATATGTATAAGAACAACTTACATTTTGGAATTTTCAAAATAATCAACAACCAGATTAAAGGGATTCAATCTGGGGTGGGATAGTAGAGACTTGTTTCCAAAAGACTATTTAGAAGAAGAATATGGAAAAAAGAGTTAATTAGATGTTAAAATAGGTTATTTCCTAGTGATAGCTCAGAAACTTATCCAAAGCCCACGTGCCAAAGCTATAACAAGTCCTGATTTTCTTTTTCTCCTTTTCAAATCTTTTTCTGATGTTTAGTCCTAATATCCCTACAATGTCACTTCACTATACTCCTCCAAAAAAGGGGGAAAATGAAGTACTTCACAAGGTTCCAACTCTTCATGTTTTAGCACCATATTCTTTCTCTGGTTAAGAGGCCACCGGGGCAAAGCTCTTCACACTTTCACTGGTGCCCGAAGGTGGGAACTCCCAATGTTCCTGGCCAAATCTCTATACCATAACAATGTTACCATAACAATGGACTTTGGGAAAATTTGAATCAACCCTTGTACATCTCTGTCACCATAAGAAAAGTAAAATTCCCAGATCACCCCTCATCACCTTGATTTGTATCTCCATATAATCTGTACAAATGCTTTCATTTGTATAAATAAGTTATTTGTTTTGAACCTTAAATGCAAATTATAATCTTTTGTTCATGACACTCAACTTATCATTAGTCCCTGATGTTACTTTCTTGTTAAATCGATTTTTTCTTAAATTTTTAAGTGAATGCACATGTATTAATCTTCATACTTACAAACCATATACTAACAATACACATCTACCTATGTGCTTCTTTCATATCCAATTCCTTTGACTATCTTTATTTTTTTTTTTAATTTAATGTTTATTTATTTTGAGACAGAGAGAAAGAGAACACAAGCAGGGGAGAGGCAGAGAGAGGGGGAGACACAGAATCTGAAGCAGACTCCAGGTGCTGAGCTGTCAGCACAGAGCCGGACGTGGGGCTAGAACTCATGAGCCTGTGAGATCATGCATGACCTGAGCCTAAGTCAGATGCTCAACCGACTGAGCCACTCAGGCGCCCCTCCTTTGACTATCTTTAAATAACCAATAATCACTATCCTAAATTTTGTGTTTATCATTCTCTTTTATTTGATTTTTTAAAAAAATTTTGACTGAAATTTTATTTGATTTTTGACTAAAGAATAGCATACTGTTTTTAATCTTTGGCTTTATCCAATCAATGTTCTGATGATGAAATTTCATCCATAATGTTGCGTGTGGCTGTAGTTCATTTTCACTGTTTCTATGCATATGTCTTCTTCTATGAAGTACCATCATAATGCATACTTTTCCATTTTTCTTACTTTTTCCTTTTGCTTTGTAAGAATTCTTTATATACTCTGCATATAAATTCTTGACCAGTTGCAACTGCTACACATTCTTTTCAATTTTCTTCGAAATATCTTTTGGGGCACTTGTGGTTCAGTCAGCTAAGCGTCAGACTCTTGATTTCGGCCCAGGACAAGATCTTACAGTTCATGAGTTCGAGTCCCACATCAGGCTTTGCGCTAACAGCACGCAGAGCCTGTGTCAGGAATTTTCTCTCTCCTCTCTCCCCGCCTCTCCCCTCGACTCATGCTCTCTTCCTCTCTCAAAATAAATAAATAAACTTAAAAAAAATTTTAAATATCTTTTAGTGAACAGAAATTCTTACTTTAACGTACCAAAATTTTTTCATCTTTTCTTTCTCTGCTTGAGGTTTTTGTATCTTATCTAAAATATACTTACAGGTTCCAAGTTGGAATCTATTCATGCTAAGCCAGAGAGATATTAAGCAAGTTTTCCTCTTCTAAAAGCTTCAACGTTTTTCATTTTGCATATAACTCTTTAATTCATCTGACAGTGACTTTTGAGGCCTAATTTCATTTTTTCCCCCAACTGGTAACTAATTTCCCAGCTCCAGTTAAGAACAGCCCCTCTTTTCTTCATTGATTTACAATGCCACCACTGTCATATATCAGAGTTCTATAAAAGCAATGATCTTTTTGGGGGTTCTTTATTCTGTTCCACTGGTCGATATGTCTACATCTACACTAATTGCACATTACCTAAATAATATAATCCATCTCGGTATCTGTTAGGACAAATGTCCAAGCCTCCAACCCCATTTTCTTCTTCAGAAATAACTTGGCTATACTGACCTTTTATGTTTCCATATTATTTTATAAGCAATCTTATCCAGACTCCCAGTTTGTGACTGATTCAAGTTGCATATAATCTCTATGTGCATTAGGGAAAAAACGCCATCTTTAAGCTTTCCTATCCATGACTATCAGATACTGTTCCATCTAACCTAGTTCTTTTTCAATGACTCCCTATAAAGTTTTATAGTTTTCTGCACATGTCTTTCATATATTATTCTATTTATTGTTTGCTACTGTATTTCTTTGATATTGTAAACAGTGGTGTCCTTTTAAGTGACACTTTCAAATTGTTTAGAATACAACTAATTTTATATATTGTTTGTATATTCAGTCACCTTAATAAGCCCTGTATCTTAAAATTGTGGCAGACAGAATACACATAACATTCACCATTTTAACCATCTTCATGAGTACACTTTAGTGGCATTAAGTACATTCGCATTACCGACCAACCATCACCACCAACCGTGCATGGCCAGAACTCTTTCCATCTTTCCAAACTGAAACTCCACATACATTAAACACTAACTCCCATTTCCCATTCCTCCCTCCTTCGGCCCCTGGCAACCATCTTCTAGTTTCTGTCTCTATGAATCTGACTTCTCTTGGTACCTTAGAATCATATAGTATTTGTCTCTTTGTCTGGCTTATTTCACTTAGTATAATGTCTTCAAGATTCATCCATGGTGTAATGTGTCAGAATTTAATTCCTTTTTAATGCTAAATAATACTCCATTGTATGTCTATACATTTTGTATATCCATTCATCTGGTGATGGATGTATGGACTGTTTACACCTTTTGGCTATTGTGAATCACGCTGCTATGAACACTGGTATAAAAATGCCTGAGTCTCTGCTTTCAGTGCTTTTGGATATATACCCAGAAGTGGAACTGCTGGATCAAACAGTAATTCTGCTTAATTTTTTGAAAATAAACCCTACTATTTTTAATCATTTTTTTCTAATTGTGTTGGCTAAGATGTCAATGTTGAATAAAAACAATAAAAATGGGCATCCTTTTCCTTGGTGTTATAGAAAATGTTCCTAATATTCTCTCCATTTAGGCTACTATAAGTCTGGGGAGACATTCCTTTTATCAGTTTAAAAAAAAAACAAAAAGGGGCACCTGGTGGCTCAGGTGGTTGAGCATCCGACTTTGGCTCAGGTCATGATCTCATAGTTTGTGAGTTCGATCCCTACATCGGGCTTGCTGCTGTCAGCGCAGAGCCTGCTTCAGATCCTCTGTTCCCTCTCTCTCTGCCCCTCCCCTGCTCACACTCTCTCTCTCAAAAATGAATAAACATGAAAAAAAATTAAACAACAAAAAACAAACAAACAAAAATAAATAAAACCCCCAAATACTCTCAATTCCTTATTTGTTATTAAAAATCATTAGCCCAAACTAGCATGAAACACATGCAATCTTTATTATCTTCTGACTTGGCCCAATACTCTACCCCTCCTAGTCCCCTCCAACTGTACTCTCTGGGTCTCACGGTCCATCCTCTGCAAAAGCCCCATCCTTAAACTTTCCTTTAAGCATTCTCTTGCTTTTCTTGTAACATGAGCCTGGATTCAAGTTGGGTGCAATCCTGGCTCCTCGCTCTTCAGAACTTTTTCCTTCCTAACATCCTCCAGCTTCTACTAGGTTCAAGCACTAGATCAGTGCTGTCTGAATTTTGTGTGATGAAAATGATCTGTGTCTGTGCTGCCCAACACAATGGTCACTAGCCACACGGGACTACTGGCTAGTGTGAATGAGGAACTAAATTTTATTTTATTTTTTAGTGTTTATTTATTTTGAGAGAGAGGGAAACAGAGCACGAGTGGGGAAAGGGCAGTGACAGAGAGGGAGACAGAGAATCCCAAGCAGGCTTTGTGCTGTCAGCGCAGATCAAGAGTTGGATGCTTAAATGACTGAGCCACCCAGGTGCCCTGAGGAACTAAAATTTAGTTTTTCTTTTTAGTTTTTTAAAGTTTTATTTATTTATTTTTGAGAGAGAGACAGAGAGAAGCGAGTGGGGAAGGGGCAGAGAGAGAGGGAGAGAGAGAATCCCAAGCAGGCTCTGCGCTGTCAGCACAGAGCCCCACGTGGGGCTCGAACCCAGAAACCGTGAGATCATGAACTGAGCAGAAACAAAGAGTCAGATGCTTAACGGACTGAGCCACCCAGGTGCCCCAGTTTTAATGATTCAAATTTAATACCCACATGTGGCTAGTGGCTACTATAGTGACCAAGAGAGCACTTAGATTATAACGCTTATGTTACTGTCATTAATAGAGCTGCTAGTCATTTTCCCCATTATACCTTAAAGATGTTAGTAGCTGGAGAAAAAAAGTCTGCAAACCAACATTACTTTCATATCTTGGTGACTGCAATCTTCACATAAAGGAGACTCTCAATACCCTGTTTTCTCAGTTCCTTGACTTCTCCTACACCCAACGATCTTAACTTCTACCACTCTCAGCCTCTATTCCCTTGATCATCCTGAATCCAATAAGTACTGCCTGCACCAGAACTTCCAATCCAGTTACCAATACTACTTTTTCACTTTTCCTTATCTCTTTTACTTGGGTTAAATTCCTCACCTATCACTGAAACAACTTGTACATTTAATCTGTGCTATCCTTGACCTCACTATGGTACAAACAAGCCTAAAATAATTCCAACTCTGGTTACACACAACTCTCATCACTACTCCAGGCTTATACTGAGCACCTGCACCTGGATGGAGAATGCATGACTTTGCTGACTGGTTTCACTTTAAATACATGATCAAAAGTCTCAATCGTAAGGCCTACCATACCGAACCTACTATATTTCCCTAGTTAATTCATTCTGACACTCTTCTGCGTGACTTTCATTCATTCGTTCTTTTTTCAAACCTCCAACACCTCTCCTCCAACATTCTCAACTAAGGACTCTGCTTTTTATGTCTTAAATAAATCATCAGAAGAATTTCTACAGAATCTCACCACCAAATCTACCAACTTACCTGCATCGGTAACCAAATGCATTTTCCTTTTCTGCTGTTAAAATGGATAAACTGTTGGGGCACCTGGGTGGCTCAGTTGGTTAAGTGTCAGACTTCGGTTCAGGTCATGATCTCATGATTTGTGAGTTCAAGCCCCACATAGGGCTCTGTGCTGAGAGCACAGAGCCTGCATGGGATTCTCTCTCCCCACCTCTCTGCCCCTTCTCCCCTGCTCTCTCTCAAAATAAATAAACTTATAAAAATATTTTAAAAAAATGGATAAACTCTTTCTGCTCCAATACAGTACTGGATCTAATTCCCTCCTGCCTGATCAAGGGTATTGGTGCAGAACTCCTTGCTCTCCTACCATTTCTCTCATTCTATTAGATCACTGCACTAGCATATAAACATAATGCCAGATTTCTCTGCAGTACCTCAGCCCAGCCATTTACAGCATAATTCCTCAAATGCATTCTCTACACTTGATGTCCTATTTTTTCTCCATCATTCTCTCTTTTCATTCCACCACTGTACTGAAACCACTCTTGCCTAGATTGCCAATCCTCTCCAACTGCCAGATACGATGGCCATCTCAAAGTGCTTACCTAATTCAACTTATCAGCAGCATTTGACATGGGGTGATTATTCTTTCTTGAAACACTTTCATTACTTGACTGTAGGAAACTCTTCCCATATTTCCTTCGCTGATCCCTCCTCATTTTTCCAATTTCTAAATCTTAGAGGGTTCTAGGGCTTTTCATCTGTACTTTTGACTCAGATGATCTTATCCAACCTCATGCTTTATACACTATCTTTATACTGATGATCAAAAATATATATATCTCTAGCCCCAACTCCTACTGTACACTTATATACCTAACTCTGACCTTACAGTTCCACATGGATATTTATCACCCAACTCAAACTGTCTTTGTGTAAAATAGAACCCTCCCTGCCCCACTGCCAACACAGTGGCCCCAGAATATCAGTAAATAGTATCTCCATTACCTGACTTGATGCCACCTCTCTGGACTAGTCTCCTACCATCAATTACTCCTTATTCCATTCTGTCAACACTGAGCACCCCATTCTTTGAACATTATCGGGGCCTTTGTACTGGCTATCACCTTTGCTTGAAATTCTTTTCTCCCAGATTTCCACACAAATGGTTCTCAATTCCTCTTTACCAGAGAGACTTTACCAGCTCTTTACCAGAGACTCTCTTACCATTCATATACATTCAAAGTTAACTTTTGAACGATACGGGTTTGAACTGCACAGGTCCACTTATATGGGAATTTTTTATAGTACAATACTATAAATGCATATTCTCTTCCTTGTGATTTTAATAACGCTTTCTTTTCTCTATCTTACTTTACTGTAAGAATACAGTATATGATATGTATAGCATACAAAATATGTGTTAATTGACTCCACGTTATTCCTAAGACAGTCAAGTCAACAGTCAGCTACTAGTAGTTAAGTCTGTCAGGGAGGGGGCGGTGTCAAAAGTTGTATGTGGATTTTTGACTGTGCAGGGCGGCTGGCATCCCTAATCCCTGTATTGTTCAAGGGTCGATTGTATATATAAAATACTTCCCTGCTTTCTCTCTATCCCATTTAATCTGCTTTATTTTTCTTCGGAGCATTCATCACTCTTTACGATATAACATTTATTTATTTATTTACAGTTTATCTCTTCCCAGCAGACTGTTGGCTGTATAAAAATGGGACTATGTCTGCATCATTTACTGCTCTATGTCAAGCAATTAGTGCCTGGCACACTATTGACTATTTTAAAGTTTAATATAAACACCAAAGATTTTATTCAGATTAATAACCAAAACTGCTAAATAAAAAAAATTATTTTCCATGTAAATACATGAGGGAGATGACAAAAATATCTTAAAGAAAAATAAAAATTAACTTGAGGGAGATGTATCTCATTTATAAACCACAATATAAATCAGAGTATAATTCTTTCCCCCAAAACTTCAAAGATGGAATTCATTATTGTATATTTATAATCATTTCCATTCCCCAGTGAAATTCAGATTTTAAGAAGAGAGAATAAGGCCATATTATTAAAAAGAATTTTTAAAGTAAGAAAGCCCTTCACTCAGGTGTTTCTAAATGCAAATAAAATATAAACAGGATCATAAGCTCTCTCATTTTAATGTCTTCCCAATACAGTAAAGCACCCTGGTTTTCATGAGAAACATCTGTCTCTTCAGATACTATGGAAAGTAAAAGCGATACTATGCTAATTAAAAATGGTTATATTTTAGTTAGAAAAAAAACATTTTTTAAATTTTTTTCATGATATTTAATATGCTACATAACAAATATTCTATTGTGCTCTCTTTTTTTTTTTTTTAAAGTTTTAAAAGTTAGTCATGTCTTTATCACAGGGCCCAAAGAATACAATAATCTTTTATACAAAATGTAATAAAGATTTAATTGGATCTAAAATTTTACTTATATAACATCTAAATGAAAAATACCGAGAAAGCTTGAGACCAGTATCACATCACTCAAATATTAAGGTACATAAATTTGCAGAAGTCAAAATTAACACCCTGACCTTGTCAAAGTGATAAAACCAAATATAATAAACATATATCAGAATGTGCAGCAACACTGAATAATTCCATGTTAGGTATCAGGT
The DNA here is from genome assembly GCF_014898765.1 of Herpailurus yagouaroundi. Classification (NCBI taxonomy): domain Eukaryota; kingdom Metazoa; phylum Chordata; class Mammalia; order Carnivora; family Felidae; genus Herpailurus; species Herpailurus yagouaroundi. The sequence continues at coordinate 14,657,853 of NW_024412426.1, forward strand.
TTTTCATTATTCCTCAGGAAAAAATCTAAGAGTTTATTAACTAAAAAATGGTAATTTAATGTTTGTAATGTTGTAACGTTCCATTTAACTAAAAAATGGAAATATTAATATTTAATATTCACTGAAAGTTGCCATTTAGATCTTCCTCGAACTTTCCGAAAGCTTAATCTTTATAAGATTAAATACAAAAAAACATTAAGTGCAAAAAAAAAAAAACACTTTCCCATCAGTAAACATGAAATGCTATGTTATCAAAGATGCTCACACAAATTCTACAAAAATGATTTCCTAAATGGCAGAAAGTAAGAACCGAGCTATAATTTACCCCAAAATTACCTGGCAAGTCTAGTGAAACACTCAGAGAGGAAAGTGTAGGTTTCAAGAAAAAAAAAAAAAAAACAGTACAAAATAGTTTAAAGATCCAAATCTATTATCATAACATTAACCTTACTGAGAACTACAAAAGAAGTAAATAGATCTTTACTTCCAACAAAAAGTCCAACCCTTTCATTAACTAGGAAGTTTACTTACCGCCCATGTTTTAGTCAACCTGAAGATTGGGGCACTCTGTAAGCCAGAAACCACCGCCATAAGTGCATGAAGGTTATTCAGCTCATACAGTTTCTGAAGATTTAAGAAAAAGGGAGAGGAGAGATGAAAAATAAAAAGAATAAACACAACAAAACTTTAGATTAACAACGAGTAAAATCTAGGCAATTGGGAGTGTTCCAGTACTTATCACCCTTATTGAGATTTGTCTTTACAGTACCCACCATGTTTACAGTAAACTGATTTTGGCCCACAAGAGAATTTCCCTGTTCTAACCTGGCATTGTCCCCAAGTGTTGGGAACACATCTACCTCTAGCTCAGTAATATATTAAGAAAACCAAAGTTATAGCTCAGCATCAAGTTTACCCAGTATGATCATGCACCCTAGTTTCCAGTAAGGAGTCTCCTTTACACTGAAATGCTAAGCCTCTGCCTTATGATCCCAGTTTTATGAAAGGATCTACACCCAGGATCCTGATATGGTTTCCTACTCAGTATCCTCATAATTCCAGGACGAGGGTTCAAACCTGCCTTCCACAGCCTTCCTCAATTTTCTGTTTCCTCCTGGCTGAATCCTCAGATTCTTTGTTCTTCATTCATGTTGGGACACCAACCTGCTTCCCAATACTAGGCCTTGCTTTACAGTCTCCTTGTAGAACTCCTACCTAACATTAGGTTCCATCAGTTTGCTAAGCAGATCTATTTGACATTTATTGCTAACTTCCCAGATTTCCTCATACTACCATGTGCTTACATCCTAATGGTCCTATCTAAAATCATTTAGAATGGTCCTCACCCACTACCAAAAGACTCCAGAGCAAAAAATGCCTGTTTTTAACTGAAAAACTCCAACCAATATACCACCTTAACTCAGGTCTCAAAGAATTGCCATAAAGTTTCAAGAAATATGAACTCAATAAAACTCAATCTTTTTTTTTAACGTTTTTTTTTTTTAACGTTTATTTATTTTTGAGAGAGAGAGACAGAGTGTGAGCCAGGGAGGGGCAGAAAGAGAGGGAGACACAGAATCCAAAGCAGGCTCCAGGCTCTGAGCTGTCAGTACAGAGCCCGATGCGGGGCTTGAACTCACGAGCTGTGAGATCATGACCTGAGCCCAAGTTGGATGCTTAACTGACTGTGCCACCCAGGCGTCCCAATAAAACTCAATCTTAAAAACATGTAAAATGAAAACACATAAGGAAACAGGAATTCACAAATGAGAACGACGTTAGGTACTGGCCTCAAAATGAAGATTAAACATGAAGACATTATCCAGAATGCAACATGAAAGAAAAAGTGTTTTAAAAAAATGTCAAACAAAGGTTAAGAGACATAAGAGGTTTAAAAAAAAAAAAAAAAGGCCAACATTTATCTAGAGGGAGATGTAGAAGAAGATGATAAAAAGCAATGGTAGAAATAATTATCTGAGAGATAATGGGAGATTATTATTTTCCCAGAGGACTAAAAAGACACTAATTCCTGGTGCCTAAAGAAACACAAAAAAACTGTAAGTCTGGAATAGCATTTTTAAAAAATGTTTATTTTTGAGAGAGACAGAGGACAAATGAGGGAGGGGCAGAGAGAGAGAGAGAGGGAGGGAGGGAGAGAGGGAGTGAGGGAGAGAGACAGAATCCACAAGCAGGCTCCAGGCTCTGAGCCGTCAGCACAGAGTTCAATGCAGGGCTCGATCTCATGAACTGTGAGATGGTGACCTGAGCTGAAGTCGGACACATAACCAACTGAAGCCACCCAGGCGCCCCTGGAATAGCATTTTTTAAGAACAAGATGACATAAAGATACTTCTAGGCAAAATAAAATAAAGATTAACGAAGGATTTTTTTTTAATGGTGTCAGACACTCAATATCACTAATCATCAGGGAAATGCAAATCAAAACCACAGTGAGATATCCTTTCATACTGGTCAGACTGGCTACTATCAAAATGACAAAAAATAACAACTGCTGGCAAGGATATGGGAAAAAGGGAACCCTGGCACACTGCTGGTGGGACTGTAAACTGACGTGGTCACTATGGAAAGCACTGGGAGGTTCTTCAAAAATTTAAAAACAGGGGCGCCTGGGTGGCTCAGTCGGTTAAGTGTCCGACTTCAGCTCAGGTCACGATCTCACGATCCGGGAGTTCGAGCCCCGCGTCGGGCTCTGGGCTGATGGCTCAGAGCCTGGAGCCTGCTTCCGATTCTGTGTCTCCCTCTCTCTGCCCCTCCCCTGTTCATGCTCTGTCTCTCTCTGTCCCAAAAATAAATAAACGTTTAAAAAAAAAAATTTAAAAACAGAACTACTGTATGATTCAGCAATTCTACTGGTGGATATTTATCTAAAGAAAAGGAAAACAAAATTCACAGTATGTTCACTGTAGCATTATTTACAATAACCAAGATATAGTAACAACCTAAGTGTCCACTGACTGATGAATAAAGATGTGGTATATATGATACAATACAATATTACCCAGCCATTAAAAAAAAAAAAAAATGAAATCCTGCCATTTGTGATAACATGATTGAACTTAAGAGGGTATTATGCTAAGTAAAATAAACCAGACAAAGACAAATATAGCATGATTTCATTTAAATGTGGAATCTAAAAAACAAATGAACAAACAAAACACACAGATTTATAGGAAAAAAACTTGATTATCAGATGGGAGGGCTTGGGGAGTGGGCAAAATAGGTGAAGGGGATTAAGAGGTACAAACTTCCAGTTCTAAAATAAGTAAGTCAAGGGGACGTGATGTACAGCATAAAAATATAGTAAAAAATATTATGATAATTCTGTATGGTAACTAGACTTATTGAGTTCACAATGCATAAAAATAATGGATCACTGATATATACCTGAAACAGGATATTGTTTGTTAATTATTCTTCAATAAAAAAATGGTGCCAGATACTCAAATGAAAAATATGAATAATCCATAATTCCTACATACAGAAAAAATTTTTTCCACATAAATACTCACATACAAAAATCAAAGCTATAAAATTTTCTTAAATGAGATACTCTTTTTTTTTTTTTTTTAAGATGATTTCTTTCTTTTGACAGAGTATGTGTACGTGTCGGGGAGGTGCAAAGAGACAGGGAGAGAGAAAATCCCAAGCAGGCTCCGAGCTGTCAGCGCAGAGCCCAATGCAGGGCTTGGCCTCACAAGCCGGGAGATCATGACCTGAGCCAAAATCAAAAGTCGGATGCTTAACCAACTGAGCCACTCAGACACCCCTTAAATAAGATACTCTTAAATGATATAATAAAAATTAAAGATCACTAAGTTTGACTACTAAAGTTAGAACATCTATATGAAAAGATAACATGAAAAGAGTAATAAGAGAAGTCACAAATATAAAGATGGATATAAAAACATATTGGAGAAGCAGTATCTAAAATTAAATAAAAAAACTCTTACAAAAATCAATAAAAGATCAACACCATAAGAGACAACTGTTCAAAAATCTTGAAGAGACATTTCAGGAGAGAAAACCTAAATGGCCACTGAAAAATGGCCACACTGAAAAAATGTTCATTCTCATCACGTTCAATGAAAGCTATTGTTCCGTCATTTCTTTAAAGGTAATTTATCTTTTCCCTCTATACTTCTAGGGCTTAACCCCTCACATGAGCACAAAGAGAATCCCACAGGACAGCTTTCTAGCAGCCGTGTGTACAGCAACAAAAATCTGGTAACTATCCAAGCCAGAGTATACTGAAGAATTGGTGGTAAATGCAAGCAACCGAACACTCTACAACAGAGGCACACCCAAAGCCATTCGGCAACAGCGCTGAGTAAAAACACCAAGTTATAAAAGTATAAAAGTAATTATGGACTAATTTAAACAAAATTCAAAAATATAAACAACAATCCATTACTCAGGAACACACATATGTACAGAACTAGAGAAAAAAGCTAACGTAAAGTTCAGGGCAATGGTTCCTTTGGTAGCAGGAGGGCAGGGGACTGCGTATGCGGAGGCCTATCCGAGTTCAGTGGGCAGTGGGGACATGGGCGTCCACTTTATGGTTCTTTTGATACTTAAAATATACTTTACAATTTTTGTGTGTGTCTATAGGATGATTAGTTTTATATGTCAAACTTGATTAGACTACAGTACCCAGTTATTTAACCAGACAATAACCTCGGTTTCGCTGTGGAGCCGTTGTGTAGATACAGTTAACATCCATAGTCAGTCGGCCTTTTGGCTAAGATCAAGTGTAAATAAAAGAGACCACATCTGACAATATGGTAGGCTGCATCTAATCAGCTGAAATGCCGTAAGAGTATAAAAACTGAAGGTTTCCCAGAGAAGAAATTCTGCTTCAAGACTGCAGCTTCAATTCCTGCCTGAGGTTTCTAGGCTGTCCACCTGCCCTACAATCAATTTCACACTTGCCAGCCCCTTCCCCCAACCATTGGAGCCAATTGCTTAATCTTCTTTATACATTTTACATACATGTATATTTATTCTGTCTCTCCAGAGAACCCTAACGGACACAGTCTACTAAACAAGTAAAAGACCTGCAAGTTTTGTAACAGACGGAATACAGAAGGCAGAGTCAGAATAGAGGGATTTAAAAGACAGTGTGAGCCAAAAAAAAAAAAAATTATGAATTTACAGCTTGGGATGAAAGAAACTACTGTCAAAAATAACTTAAAAGTCTAAGAGTCTGAACTGGAATTAAATGATTACTGGAGGAGGAAGGTAACAACGAGCTTGACAGGCAGAATTTGGTGGTTTTGAGTGGAACATGCAAAGCCCATAAAAACACTAACAAAAATACCAGAAAAGAAAAAAACAAATTCAGAATGTATGGAGAAAAGACACGAATTTCTGCTAGCTAAAACCCAATATTTATCAAACATATCACAGAGAATGTTTTCAGAAATTTTATGACATTGCCACAGATCACATTTTGAAAGCTAGCTCTGCCACCTAGTGCCACAGAACGTTAGAATACAACTGCTTCCAGGTGCGCAAGGAAATTACGGAGGCGTTCCAACCTATAGCAGTTACAATTTTAAAATAATTACGATAACTTAAAATTGTAAAAATGGCATTCTCATTTGAGTCCACCTTCATTCAGACATGAGGTAAGTTATGAATTTATTCTAAGAATGGTGAAGATGTGGCTACAATTATACCAACTTTTAGTGAACTTACCATAAATTTAGAGTTGTCAGTTTTAAGGAAATACTAGTATCCTCTTGTGGAATGCCTTGTTCACCCTCCTCTCTGAATTCTGACCATCCTTGAAATCCATGTTCCTTTTCTCTTGCTGCATTCATTATCTATGCCCCACAATAACTACTCAATTAACATGTTTGGTTAACATCCTCTTTATACTATTCCTTTAAAAATAAAGTCTTATTCTCCACAGGGTTGGCAGTGATAGATTTCAAAAACAAATAATCGATATACATTTTCCTACTTAATCATATAAGGCTTTCTCAATTACCTGCAGAAGAGTCCAGTATTTTGTAAATACTATACTTCACCATAATCTGATCTCTGCCTACTTATCCAGTCAAATAAGTAATATATTCCAGCTACTCTAAGACAGGGAGGGGAGAGCTAAAGGGAGGAAGACAGGAAGAATAAAGAAAAGGCAAAGAAAACAGGCATCCAATCGAAAGAGTCAACATATTAATCAACAGGTCTTATTTTCCAGGGTCAATAAATAGTAAATAAAGTATCACGGGCAAATAGTCACTCACAATGCTGAATGGCTGGACTCAAAAATAAAAATACAAGCCTTTCTTACCTTAGCAGTTTTAATATAGTGGCTCAAAACTTCTGCTCTAATTTTTAATGTCTGAGCATGAAGAATTTCTCTAACAACCCAAAAGCTTACCTGCAAATAAAAATTAAAAGGAGTTGAATGGCAAGATTCTTTACTCACAAGGATCAAATTAATGACAAGAGCTACTTGGTGAATGACCGATAGCTGGTTAAAAGACAATACTTTTTTTTCTCCTTCCGGCTCCCCGCCAGGATATAACCAGTCTTCAAATGTTGCATACATTTCATATATACATGATATGTATGTGCATAGAGATATACATGTGTATATGTGTATGCTTATACACACACACACACACACACACAAACATGACTACGAGTTTTGATTTGTAAAAGCAAAATAAATTTTGAAGGAGTTAATAAAACTGGTTTTATTGCATTATTACAACAAGAACACTATACAAATAAATGTAATTTTATTCTGAAACATAATGGTAGAATTAGATAAGCTCTAAGATCAGACATTATAAACTATGCTACTTAGGGCAAGTTTTTCTGTGGCTGTGTAATCCCACATTGCCATTTATTTACATTATGAAATAATACCATAAAGAAAAGTCATTCTAAAATTAAACTAAGATTATATTTTTAAAATCATGTAATGCTTTCTAATTCAATAAACCACCTTTACAATTTCTTTTAAAAACCATTTATCAGAAGGCAGGCTAAATCTGAATTACTAAAATGCTCTATGTACTCTGATGAAAATAGTTTGCTTCTCATAAATATAACATATTTTTAATTCATTTACTATGAAAATAAAATCAAGGCACTCTCAGTTGGCTTGAACTTACACAAATCGAAATACAAGGTGTATTAGCAAGAAATGATAGTGCAAAACATAGTGCCACTGCCTCGCATTTCTTATCCCTGTTTTAGTGAGAAACATTTCAGATTTTACTTGCAACTTTCATCTATAAACTGTCAAAATGTACATATTTTGTATATATTTTACAAATATATATGTAAATATAAAATGTATGTATTTTATAAAGCCATATTCATATTTGTTACTATATCTGGGCTACTAATGACAATAAGTATCCCCCATTCTGATAAAGTACACTTCTAAAATATATCAAAAGCTATACTTTATTTTGTCAACAACCTTGGCAAATATCACCTGTGAATTTAAACTAAACTGCATGATTACTGACTTTATTAAATTTAATGCTAGGCAAATTTTTTTTTCATTTTTTTTTTTTTTAACATTTATTTATTTTTGAGACAGAGAGAGACAAAGCATGAGCAGGGGAGGGTCAGAGACAGAGGGAGACACAGAATCCGAAACAGGCTCCAGGCTCTGAGCTGTCAGCCCAGAGCCCGATGCGGGGCTCGAACTCACGGACCACGAGATCATGACCTGAGCCGAAGTCGGACGCCCAACTGACTGAGCCACCCAGGCGCCCCAATGCTAGGCAAATTTTAAGACAAAATGCCATCATGATTTTAAAACATGGCCAAAAGGTCTCTGTCATTCTGTCATTGAAAGTTGGGGTCTATGTCACCTGTCATGTCATCTGGACAGGCTTGTGACTGCTTTAATGAACAGAAGATTAACAAAATTGATGCTAACTTCCAGAAGATGGTCATAAAAGAAAGCCTCTGCCTTGACTGCCAGAACATTCTCTCTGAGGTTCCTGAGCTACTGTGTAAGAAGTCCAACTTCTGTCCATGCTGGACAGGCTAAGTGCAGGTGCTCCCCAGTTGACAATCCCAGACAAAGCCAACCATACCCCAGAATACTGATCCAGAATGACCCACACAAAGATACAGTTCAATAAAATTACTGGGAAAAAATCTTTTGGCCATTGAGACAAAAAGATAAAGTGATTTTTAAGGAAAAGAAAATGTAATTATCACCGGACTTATCAACAGTAACACTTGTCAGAAAAAAAAAATGGAGTAATATATCAAAAATCATCAAGGAAAGAAAATTGTACACAGAGGACAGGCACATTTGCCAGCATGCAAGAATTCAGGAATTACTATTCTCACGAGCCCTTCCTGAGTACTGTAATGGATAACAAGCTATAGGCAATCAACATGCCTTGATAATCAGGATTCTGTGAGTAGAAGAAAGAACATGCGGACGCAATACAGAAGAGTTGGGAAAAAACCTCTATAGTCGGTCCTGAATTTGAATTACAAGTATCTATATGAACTCATGAGATATTTTATCTTTAAACAGTTGTTTGTCTATGTGTGTGTGGACGACATATAGAAATCTTAGCTACCTCTGCTGAAAAAGGCATAGAAAATAGCAATGAGCATTCCTAGCATTCAAGTCCATTTCCCCCTGTAAGAAACCAGGACTTATTAAAGAACGTTGATTCCAGATACAGGGAGGGGATGGGAGCAGGTAATGGACAAAATGAACCTGAAATATCTTTGCATACCAGATGGCAAGGAAACTATTAAAGACTGTTAGAATCATGACAAAGGACATGAAAGTGGCTCAGCTGGTTAAGCATAAGACTCTTGATTTCAGTTTAGGTCATGATCTCATGGTTTTGTGAGTTGGAGCCCTGCGTCTGGCTCTGTGCTGACTGTGTGGAGCCTGCTCGGGATTCTCCCTCTCTTTCTGCCCCTCCCCCTGCTCTAACTCTCTCTGTCTCTCTCAAAATAAACAAACTTAACAATATACTTTTTTAAAAAGGTAATAACTGCAATGGGTTGAAACACATCATATATGATGTTTTAATTTGTAAGTTCACAATGGTACTTAAAAAAACTACTTGGTCACTGTTAGAGGAAGACAGAACACCAATTCACTATCTTCAAAACAACTAAATAATGGGAAAGAATTGAACATTTATCCTTCCTTGCTTATAGGAAATGGATCTCTGGGTAAGCAAATACCAGATGAGGGAAAATGTCTCTTTATAAAAGCATTCCAACTAATAAATGAAAAAGAATGAAATGTGAATTAACCTTAACATTTTTTTAATGTTTATTTATTTTTGAGGGGGGTGGGCAGGGAGAGAGGGAGATAGAGAATCCAAAGCAGGCCCCAGGCTCTGAGCTGTCAGCAAGGAGCCAATGCAAGGCACAAACTGTGAAATATGACCTGATCCTGAGTCGGACGCTTAACCAACTGAGCCATCCAGGCGTCCCAGCCTTTTAACAACTTCAGTTAATTAATGGATCTAGACACAGCTGCTAAAATCCTGAAAAAGACAACCAGATATTATGTGCCTCCTGATGAAAAAGAAGAAAAACCACAAACACAACACATATTCTTGCCAAAGGTACTGAACCCAACTGAATCCTTGGAACCAGCAATAACACCCAGAAAACATAATATATTACACTGTATAGATGCAATCTAGATTGTGGGAGACTCAAAATTAGGTCAAAATGCCTAGGTGCCTCCACAGGTAAATGATAAGGAAAAGAAAAGGAGAAAATGCCAATTAAAAAGTCTTAAAATTTAACAAATTTTAAAAATTGGCAAGGGTAAATAGTTGTGTCTGGGGACACATTTAGGTGATAAAACTATAAAAAGACACACAAGAAAGTGAGTATGATAAAAGGACAGTGATTATTCCTGGAAGAAGAAAGGGTGTGACTGGGCTGAGGTACATGTAGGAGTTTCTAAAGTTCAAGTTTTATTTTTGGTCCAGGTGATGTTACAAGGATATTTGACAATAGTTTATTGAACCATGTATTTGTTTTGTGGGTTTTTTGTATCCACATTTTAATTTACAGTAAGTTATGAGTAAGAAAATAAATGAGTAAGAAATACAAGAATAATAAAAATGACCAGGGAGATTTTAAAATGACAGAACTTGTGGGGCGCCTGGGTGGCTCAGTCGGTTAAGTGGCCAACTTCGGCTCAGGTCATGATCTCGCGGTCCGTGAGCTCGACCCCCACATCGGGCTCTGTGCTGACAGCTCAGAGCCTGGAGCCTGTTTCGGATTCTGTGTCTCCCTCTCTCTTACCCTCCCCCGTTCATGCTCTGTCTCTCTCTGTCTCAAAAATAAATGAACGTTAAAAAAAAAATTAAAAAAAAAGAAAAAAGAAAATGACAGAACTTGTGAAAATGAAAAAACAAAAGAAAAGTGAAATTAAAATTAGTAAGAGCTAGAATGAAAAGGTCCGTGGAGATAATGATCTTTGTTTTTCCTGTTCACTAATATATTCCAAACACTGAGAACAGTGCCCAGGACACACTGAAGCTTAATAAACATTTACTGAATAAAAATGAAACCCGAATCATTTCATATCAATTAGGTTGCAAAGTCTGATGATACCAACTGTTGACAAAGATGAGAGTAACGGAAGTTCTTGTACTCTGCTGGTGGGAATGCAAAATCAGTACAATCATTAAAAAAAAAAAAAGACACCATCTTTTATAGGTAAACATGCATACATTCTCTCTGACAAAAATTTTATATCTAAACACACATTTTTCTAACCAATTACAGTGGTTTTTTTTTTTTTTTTTCAACGTTTATTTATTTTTGGGACAGAGAGAGACAGAGCATGAACGGGGGAGGGGCAGAGAGAGAGGGAGACACAGAATCGGAAACAGGCTCCAGGCTCTGAGCCATCAGCCCAGAGCCCAACGCGGGGCTCGAACTCACGGACCACGAGATCGTGACCTGGCTGAAGTCGGACGCTTAACCGACTGCGCCACCCAGGCGCCCCTACAGTGGGTTTTTTTAACCCACTTTAATGTATCAATTTAGTAAGTCTAAGTAGCAATGTTACTACTTTATTAAGCAGAAAAGATCAAAGAACATATCTAATACAAATAAATATTATTTCAGAATACTTCTGTTTCAGCTGTGTGTCTACACTGAATCACAATGTAAAACATTTTATCTTATCGTGGGTCACCATCAAAAAAGTTTGAAAGCTACTGCCTAGAGAAACTAGTATACATAAGTACCAAGACTCAGAATATTCCTAGCATCATTCTTCATAATAGCAAAAAATTAGGAAACATATCTCATGGTCATCCTCAAAAGAATGATAAATTCATTTTGATATATTCATACAATGAAATGCTAGAAAACAGTGAAAAATCAATGAATTAGAGCCAAATACATCACCATGGCATCAGAGAAACACAAAGTGAAAAAAAGCCAACCATAAAAAAATACATATATAGTCTGATGATACATTTTATGAGGATGAAAAACAAGATTATACAACATGCTGTTTCAGGTTACAAACATTTCCGATGAATCTATAAAAGAATTACAAGAAGAGTTTAAAAAACTTTTAAAAACCTGCCCAAAAAACCAAACCCCAAATTTTCAGATAATGGTTATCCTTAAGAGAGGGTACAGGGAAGAATATGTAAAATGTTTAAAGAGTTTGGGTAATATTCTAGCTCCTAGCTTAGGTGGTTAATTCAAAATCATTTATTAGAATGCTTTTTAATACACATTCATCACATGAACTTGCCATTTCTGTAGGCTAACAATGGTTGAACATCAGCAGTTTCACATGATTCAAACAAATATTTAACACATTCTTTGAAATGTACCAAATATTTCATAAAAAAGTAAATCCTAGAAAACATTTATTCATAGGATATTTTTAACTGTAGTTGCTTTATTCAGTTTTATAATCATATAGAAGTGTTATAAAAACCTTATATTTGCAGCCAAAAATATGTTAAGCTTCAAGATAGTTTTCTCAACTGTTTACATGGAACACTTCAAATGTATACTGAACTAAACAGAAGATAATAATGAAGTCCCTGATGTACAGCAACCAGTTTCAACAATTACCAAGTTATGGCCAAACTTTTTCACCTCTACCCCTCCCTTCCCCTCAAATGCCCCAGGAATACTGTGAAGAAAATCATAGATAATATATAACTACATCTATAAATTTTACTTTCAGAAAGTAGAGTCTTTTTTAACAAACATAACCCATTATCATGATCATTCTTAAAAGCATTAACTTCTAATTATCAGTCGTATTTCCAATTATCTAAAGATAATGTCTAAAACAAATTTAAACAACCCTTCCCCAATAAAAAAGAAAACAAAAACAAGAACCTCCACTGGCCAGAAGGCATGCCCCCAAGTTGTCAGAGGAATATCCAATATAGAATGATGATTAAAATTATGACATAGTTCAATCACAGGAGATCACAGAGATACTAAAAATGTTTTCAACATATAATGATATAGGAACATTTAATGGTATGCCGTGACAATAAGGCTATAAATTACATACACAACATGATTTCTATTAAATTAAGAAAAAATAAAGAATGAAGAAAAGGATATATGCTGAAATGTTAACAACAGTCATGTCCAGGTATTTGTTTTCCCCTCAGCTTTTTATACATTTCTACGTTTTTTTCAATTTCCCTGCAATACATATTATTATTTTGATAATCAATAGAAAGCATAATTGAAAATTTTTTTTTAATGTTTTTATTTATTTTTGAAGGGGAGAGAGAGAGAGTGAGACAGAGCATGAGCAGGGGAGGAGCAGAGAGAGAGGGAGACACAGAATTCAAAGCAGGCTCCAGGCTCTAAGCTGTCAGCATAGAGCCCGATGTGGGGCTTGAACTCATGAACTGTGAGCCGAAGTCGGACGCTTAACTGACTGAGCCACCCAGGCGCCCCAGAAAGCATAATTTTTAATGGGATGGGAGAGAGTTCCATTTCTGGTAATGTGGAGTAGCTGGTATCTTTGGGAATGCTCATCTGATTATAATTCCAAATTATAAAAACAACTATTTAAAACCACAAGAGAGGGACGAAAAGAAGGCAGAAACTGGAGAACTGATCCTTGAAAGAAGATGCGTTGGATGAGATTTGCACTTGGTTCACTGAGGATGCTTTCTAGTTACCACAGTGTGGGCAACTAAAATTCAAGCAGAAGGCCATAGTCTTAATGGCTTCAAAAGTCAGAAGCCAGCTGGCCAAAAGTGAGGGGATAAATTCTAGAAAGGAAAGAGAGATAAGAAGGAGATTCCTCCAAATCTATATAAAAATGTCATCTAACTCTCTGGCTGGCCTTGGAACTGTGCATGTGCAAGGGAAACTCTAAGAAGCCTAATTGAAAACAAAACCTAAAGGAAATTATCTGTTCTCCAAGGAGAGACAGAATTTGAAGTTTGAGTCCGGCGAAGTTAACTGCTTGCTAAAATACAAATCAACACTCTTCAAAAGAGGAAAACAAAACCATTATTACACAATATGTTAACTAACCTGGATTTAAATAAAAATTTTAAAATGCAAAAAAAAAAAAAAAAAGGAAAAAGAAAAAATATTGAAGAAAAGTCATAAATAAGTTAGTCACAGATAAATACCTTATGTGGAATTTAAGAAACAAAGTAAAGGAGCCAAGGGAAAAATGAGAGACAGAGGCAAACCAAGAAACAGATTCTTAACTATAGAGAACTGGTGGTTACTGGAGAAGAGGTGGAGGGGGAATGGGTTAAATAGGGGACGTGGATTCAGAAGGGCACTTGTGATGAGCACCGGGTGATGTATGGAAGGGTTGAATCACTGAATTGTACATCTGAAACTAATATTATGCTGTATGTTAACTAACTGGAATGTAAATAAAAGCTTAAAAAAAAAAAGAGGACAACGGAATCCAGAATCACTATTATGTATCATCCATAATGATAACTATAAAACTTTAAAAATTATCATACATGCAAAGAAACAGAAAAATGTGACAGTTAAGAGGTAAAGCACTAAAAGGACAAAAACAGACCCCAAGATAACTCTTTTGTTATAATTAGTGACAACTAGGTGCAACGTGGGATCCCAAAGTATCTTGTAACAATAACAAAAAGGGTATTAGTGAGAAAACTGGGGACATCTGAATAATGTCCTTAGCTTAGTTAATAGTACTGTACCAATGTTGATTTCCTGGCTCTGATAACTATACTTCTGTAAGATGTTAGCACTGGGGGAAGCTAACATCTTATATGGAATATAAGAACATGGAAACTCTCTGAACTATCTTTGTACCCTTTCTAAGTCTGAACTGAAAAGCAGAGATTCAGACTGAATTACAAAAATGAAAGGTATGTTAACTAACTAGAATTTAAATAAAAATTTGAAAAACAAACCAACCCCCACCAAAACAAAATAAGCCTTAGATTCCTTAACATTAAATTGTTGTTGTGCATGTGATTGTTGTGAAGTTCAACTGGGGATATTTTTGAGAAAATATAGAGAAGAAAATGGAGTAAAAATGAGTTCTTAAAACAATTATAATCTAGTTCTGTTGCTAAGACACTAATGATGTATTTGATCAAATAATTTGATTCTTTTAATATATATTTAAGGAAAATTTAAAAAAAGGAAAAACTACCACTTATCAAATTCAAATGGATGTCAAATGGATGTCAAATGGAATACTACATAGCAATAAAAATGAATTATTAATGCATGCAACAAGAATAAATCTCAAAGACTTTATGCTTTGAGAGAGTGAAAGAGACTAGTTTCAAAAGGCTACGTACTATATGACTCTATTTATATAAAAGTCTGGGGGCGCCTGACTAGCTTAGTCGGTTAAGGGTCCGACTTCAGCACGGGTCATGATCTCACGGTTCCTGAGTTCAAGCCCCGTGTCGGGCTCTGCTGACAGCTCGGACCCTGGAGCCTGCTTCAGAATCTGTGTCTCCCTCTCTCTCTCTCTCTCTCTCTTCCTCCCCCGCTTGCACTCTGTCTCTCTCTCTCAAAAATAAATAAAGATTAAAAAAAATTTTTTTTAATGTCTGGAGAAGGCAAATACAGTGATGGAAAAGAGCTCATTGGTCACCAAGGGTTAGGGATAGAGAGTGGGTGTGACTACAAGGGTACAGCACAAAAGAAATTTTTAGGGTGATAAAAGTGAATTTTGATTATACTTATATCAATCTACATATATGTTAAAATTCCTAAAATAAAAAAAATAAAAAATAAAAAAAGGAAGACCAACGATATGCTGTCTACAAAAAACTCATTTTAAAAATAATATTGCACACAGGTTTCCTCTAAAAGATTCTAACTTCTTTCAAAATTTGCTATTTCAAATGTCCTATGATCCCACTAGGAGAAATTAATAGAGTAATGGAGCCATTAAGTGAGATTATAGGATCTATTATGATCTGGAATAAGGATAAAAGCTTTTGGTACAATGTGATATATCTGACTCTGACAACTTTTCAGCTTAAGAATAATATTATTGTTTAAAATGTAAAGTCAAATTTGTGAATATTATAATAATGTTTTTGTATGGCAAAGAAAAAAATTTTTACTGTGGTAAAAAAATTCTGACCAACTCAGAAAAATTTTGAAAACAACTTCTATATAACTTGAATATGAAATTCAGTGTAAGACATGCTTGCCCTCTGTCCCTAATAATGATTTAATCTAATTTTTAAAAACTTTGATCGACTTCCATTTTGGGGAATAGAGTGAACCAAATACCCTGAGAAACTATTTGCTACAAACTCCTAGAAATGTTGGGTTGAAGACAAGAAACTTTTTAAAAAAATGTGTGGCTAACTTGAAAGGAAGGATTTCTTCCCCTAGAGGCCAAAACAAAGAGGGAAATAAAGGCAAAGCAGTGGTTACAAGAAAGGGCACTATAGCTGCCCATGGAGGATTTTCTCTCAGTGACACAGGGGCTCGGGATTTAATACTCCTTCAAATACAAGGACCCCATCTCTACTCTACCACCTCTATGTCTATCTAAGGGATCTTCAAAGGGCTAAAATGTAGACTAAAACAATTCCCTTATTGGCAGAGAAAGGCAGAGTAGATGGAGAAAAATAAGTCTTTTTAAAAAATGTTTATTTATTTTGAGAAAGAAAGAGAGAGGGTGCACACAAGTGGGGGAGGGGCAGAGAGAGAGAGGGAGAGAGAATCCCAAGCAGGCTCCGCACAGTCAGCGCAGAGCTCAACACGGGGCTCAATCTCCTGAACTGTGAGATTGTGACCTGAGCCGAAATCAAGAGTCAGATGCTTAACCGAATGAGCTACCCGTGTGCCCTGAAAAATAAGTCTTTTATAAGAATTTGTAAACATCCCTTAGTTGGATTTGGAGTTGAAATTTCCACTACAGCAATGTACGGATGTTCCCAACCAAAACATATAAAAAACTGTCCTAAGTCAGTATAGTCCTTGGTACCAGCAAAAGCAAACAAAAAGCATTTCAGAAGAGATATACCCTCACTCTAGGTGGCAGCTGAATTCCCACAAAGTACAGGTATAAGCTTAAATGATGAGTGCTCAATCCAAAATTAGAAAATGTATAAAAATACAAACCATTTTGAGTAAGGATTAGCAGAAATGACAGAGAATTAGTACTCCAAGGACTCTGGATAATAACAGAAATTATAAAATAAAATGATGAAAATTATCTAAGAAATATAAAAAAAAATCACACTAGTGTAAAAGTGTACACAGACTTGAAATAGAAATGACCCATCTGAAGAGAATTAGTGAACTGAAATACAGAACTGAGGAAATAATGCAGAATGGAACACAAAGAAACAGGTATAAAATACAAAAGGTTAAGATAACAGGTAAAAAAGAATGTCAAGTACCAACAAATTTCCAACAGAAATTACAGAAGAAAAAAAATAGAGATCAGGCAGGGGGACAGTATTTGAAGAGATACTGGCTGAAAATATGCCAGCATTCATGTGAAAAGCTAAACTACTTCTTAATGAAAAATTATATATTGAGGAACTGAATTTCAGAAACTAAGTATCAAAATTTTATAGGCAACTCACATGATTAAATCTTCTTGTGAAGGCAACAGCATTTGGTGCAGAACTGTATTTTTCTTTTTTATTCCATCCACAACTTGAAAGCTCCTGAAAAAAATAGGTTAAAAATAAGTTCATGAAATAGTCCAGTTTTCTTATTATATTAAGGGTTTCACAACATTAAAGACAGTTGTGTCCCCTCCTAGAGCCATTTTATTCAAGAGGAACATATCTAATACTGTAACCATTCAGCTAAATCATAAAAACAAATTTTACCCGTAGAATATAAGAGGGCAAAATTACCTGTCTATTAGAACACAGGTAACTAGACCTACACTCCACAGGGAGATTGGTGGATTCTCCTTCTGAAGATATCGGAGTGTCAACAGAAGGACCTACAGATAATGAGAGCTAGGCTTCCTACAACGTACAGTGAACCCTACTAGCTGTCAAGCCCCATTCTCAGTCAGTTACTCAGAGCTTCCAATCAGCTTTCCAGTACCTTCTTCTTTGAGCTGACAGCCAACTACCCCATATATGTCATGAAACCTCTAATAAAAGGGCTCTTGATACCCCACAGGGTCTGTCAAGAGAATTCAAAGGGCTCAATAAACTTAAAAACTTAGATTTCTATTTTATACTAACTTCTGATATGACATTCCTTTTTATCTTAAATGTAGAGTACAGATTACAGAAGAAATGGCAATGCATGTGACGTTACCACTGATAAACATCACAGATATTTTCATTTTCATATCACATTACAGTTAGTGCAGATAGCTCAAAACTATCATTGATACTCATCACTAGTTTGATATTATGAGCTCATCATCTCTGGATCTTACTTAATGTTAACATAAAAGCACATATATATTGCTATGTGACAGTTTTACAAAATACTTTGGGAAGTGTATTTTAATAGGATTGATTTCCTTTGATTTTAAAGAAGGGTTCAGATTCATAGGCTTCATTCAGGGGCCAAGGGAGTCCAAGGTTCAAAACAGGTTAAAGATCCTGCTATAATACCAATAACCACCACCAAAAAGAGATAGAATCTATAGGGAAAAAAAAAAAAGACTCTGAGGAAGCTGAGTTAGGGAAGGGAACCAAAAAAACTGAGAGAAGAGAAAGACAAAACCATATATTTACTACTCTCAGATAAGAATAGGTATTACTCCCATTAGGCAGAAACAGAAGGATACATTCTATTCAGAGAACAAAACACAGCCTTTGGAAATGAAAAACACACTAAGGGAGATTTTAAAAATCACTGTAAGAGTTGTGAGATAAAGGTGATAGAATCTTTTAAAAAATAAGCTCAAAACAGGATCCAAATATTCTGTTAATTAGAGTCCGTAAAAGTCAATGTCTGAATAATAACAGGAGTTTTATAATTTTTTTAATGTTTATTTATTTTTGAGAGAGAGACAGAGTGTGAGCGGGGGAGGGGCAGAGAGAGAGGGAGACACAGAATCTGAAGCAGGCTCCAGTCTCTGAGCTGTCCGCATAGAGCCCACATGGGGCTTGAACCCACAAACTGCGAGATCATGACCTGAGCTGAAGTCAGACCTTAACCAACTGAGCCACCCAGGTGTCCCAATAACAGGAGTTTTAAGAGAGAACAGAGAAAATAGAGAAAAATAACTTACCCCCCAAAAAAATTTTTTTTAGTTTTATTTTAGAGAGAGGGAGTGTCTGTGTGCATAGGCATGCAAGCAGGGGAGAGAGGGAGACAGAATCTTAAGCAGGCTCCCTGCTCCGCATGAAGCCCAACATGGTGCTCCATCACGTGATCCTGGGATCATGATCTGAGCTGAAATCAAGAGTTAGATGCTTAACTGACTGAACCACCCAGGTGTCCCCCCCGCCCCCGCTAAATTTTTTAATGCCCCTCCCCTAAGAAGTTGAAGAACAAGATCTGTCTAGTGTTCTTTACAGTGGACTAAATTTTTAAAACCCTCAAAACAAGGCCTAGCCTCAAAAAAACTGTAGCACACTGGAGACTAAGAGATTAAATCTGTAAGATTCAAAAACAAAACAAAATAAAACTAGATCACACGCAGATCAAAGTATCAGATACCTCAACAGCAACACTGAAAGATAAAGACAACTGAAAACAAAGTCTTCAAAATCCTAGAATTCTGTCCAACAAAAAAATGAATTAAGTATGAAAGTATACTACAGACATTTTCAGACATGCAAGTGTCAGAGAATTTGTTTTCTAGGGACCTATTCTCAGCTAGGAAAATATGTGGTTCCTCAAAACAAATGAGCAAATTAAGAAAAAAAAAAAAGACATGGGATCCAAGAAACTGAGGAACCAATACAGAAAGAAAATATTGCAAAACCCAGTTTATCAATAAAGGGAGATCCTGGGACATAGCTGTGAGCAGAGCTTAAGAACAACAGTCCAGATAGTAACTAAGCAAGAGGTAAGAGATTCCAAGAGAGATACCTCTCAAAAATGAAACAATACCTAAGTGTTTGAACACACTGAGAAGACACATTCACTATATTCACTTCTGGCAGAAGAATTAGTGACAAGTATAGAGAAAGCTTAAGTAAGTTGTTAGCTCAAGGAACACAAAATTTAAGTAATCATGGCTTCACTGTAAAGAACAGTTGAGCCATGATTACTTATTCATGTTGAAACTGTGACATAACTATATGCGAAAAAGAGGAGGAACAGAACTGTATAAAGGTCAAAGGAAACAATATAAAAGTGTGAAATCATTTTCTATAGTACAGAGTCAATATATCATATCTAAAATTTTTAAAATCAGGGGCAGCTGGGTGGCTCAGTCAGTTAAGCATCCGACTCTTGCTTTCAGCTCAGGTCAGGGCCTCGCAGCTTTGTGGTTTCAAGCCCTGCATCAGGCTCTGCACTGGCAGCTCAGAGCCTGCTTGGGATTCTCTCTCTTCTCTCACTCTGCCTCACTCTGCCCCACTCGTGCTATCTCTCTCAAAATAAATAAACTTTAAAAAATTTTTAAATCATAAACAATAGACATTTAGACATATTATTTGAAAACTGGACATAAATTCCTGCAAGAAGGAATAGTTAAGGCACTGGATGAGCATGGGGCTCAAGGGTGGAGGCCGGTGGAAATATGGGACTTCTTAAATGTGATGCATGCCTGTCTTCCATAAAATTTTAAAACAGAAACAGAAAGAAATGGACTGAGGAGGGGACTGAGGAAACAGTTACGGTGATACTACAAAATCTAACTAAAACACAAAAATTAAGGTAATGTTTGTTTCCTTATATTGGAAAAAGTGGTAGATTCAAGATATCTTGGAGGCAGGCAGGATCTGGTCAAAAATTGGATCCACACAATGTAAGCCAAGAATGAGGTGTCCAGAGGTACCAAGACTCCCAAGTTTTTGGCTTGAGTAATGGAGATGAAGAATACTAAAGGAAGAAACGGCAATCATTGCTTTAACACAGCGGACAAGCAGTAAATGCTCTGAAGATACCAATTACTTTTTTAAAATCTAAAGCTAGATCACAACCTTCAGATTTGAAATTACTAAAGGAAAATATGGAACAGAAACAACTCTACAGTAAAGAGACAACTGCTTGTTAGCCTAGATACAGGCTCATTTCACATTACCTCCTCGTACAGACAGAAAATATTTAGTGACAGATACTACACGAACATGAAAATGACATGACAGCTATATTAAAAACATCAAACTTCTAGAAAATATTTTTTCTAAAAATATTAATATAACCATATTAATGTAACTACATAAAGATGGCATATTTTAGGACAAAATTCCTCGGATTAGATGTACAAATACTGAGCTCATTTTAAACCAATTAATATAACTTCCAAATACATATTAATGCTATTAATATACAGTGTCTGTGTCAAATTGATGTCAACATAGCCATTTGATAGAGTTCAAACTCAGTTATGCAGCTTTACACAAAACGTAAATGTCATTTTCCTGTTATAAGTAAGGCTGTACCATAAGTAATGAATATCCTTGCACCTTCTCTGACATTTCTGATCATTTCCTAAAAATATAGTCCTAGAAGTAAAATCGCTAGGTCAAAGAGTCTGAACCCTTTCAAGGCTTTGATACCTGTCAAACTGCCCTCCTGAAATACCGAGTCATTTATACCACCACTACTGAGTCACTTTCCCAACAGTCTCACCAAATCTGGGTATATTTATCCTCTTTTTGTATATCACTACTTTAATTTCCCCAACTGTAAGGAAGAGGTGCCTTTGTTAAAAGAAGTGAAAAGGGGGGCGCGTGGGTGGCTCAGTCAGTTAAGTGTCTGAGTCTTGATTTCGGCTCAGGTCATGATCTCAAAGTCTGTAAGATCAAATCCCATGGTGGGCTCTGTGCTGACAGTGTGGAGCTTGGGATTCTCTTTCTCCCTCTCTCTCTCAAAATAAGTAAATAAACATTTCTTTAAAAAAATTGAATGAACAAGATTTGTTTTAAAAAGGAGAGAAAAGGGAGGGTGGAGGCTGTGAATCACTTATAAACCCACCACTGAGAGAAAACCTATGAAAACACCTTCCCAATCTTGTTTATGTGCAAAAGGGGGCCTACTCTTTTGTTTGTTTAAAGTAGCCAGTACTTTTATTGTCCTCTTCTGTGTGATTTAATCTTCTGGTTTTATGCTTAAAACCTTCTCATCCAGAGAACAGGTGTCTTAAAAGCAGCAGTGAAAGAATTAACACTAACAGAGATTACCATGTGCTAGGCACTATTATAAGTGCTTTATACATACTCACTTGAACCTATCTTCACCATTATAAATTATGATAAACAAGGAACCCAATAAAAGTGTCAGTGAATTATGGCTTTATTTTTTTACACAAAAACCTTTTGACTGCTTTTCTGACTCTTCAAATAAAAAATAAGAGGTTTTGAAAAATTCATCCAATTCTTGGAACACTGCAACATCATTAACTTAATGGAAAAATGCTTTGTCCCTTAACAGAACCCTTGGAAGCCAACAGAAAGGAGGTGGGATGAATCAATCTATAGTCACATCACTTGGGAGTACATAGATTAAAATTCCACTGGAGCCCTCTGTTCTAAAGGAATTTGTACTTAAAAATTGTGAAGAGGGGCGCCTCAGTCAGTTAAGCGTCCGACCTTGGCTCAGGTCATGATCTGGCCACTCTGATTTTGAGCCCGGCATGGGGCTCTGTGCTGACAGCCCGGAGCCTGGAGCCTGCTTCAGATTCTTTGTCTTCCTCTCTCTCTGCCCCTCCCCTGCTCGCGCTCTGTGTCTCAAAAATGAATAAACGTTAAAAAAAATTTTTTTTAAATGTGAAGAAACAAGCAGGTTTTTTAAACCTCTTAAGATAGTAGCTACCATTTCCCCTTTGAGACAATTCTATATTACTAGCACATCTAATATAATAAACTGTAACTGACGGAGAACAGATTAGTGGTTCGAGGAATTAAGGACGGTGGGAAGTAGGTAGGAGTGGGGCTGGCTGACTATAAAGGGGTAGTACAAGGGAGAGAGACCTCTGTGATATTGTAATAGTTTTGTATCTTGACTGAGATGATGGTTAGACAAAACAATACATAAGATGCTATAAATAAATAAATAAATGTTATAGCAGTCCATTCCCTGGTTTTGATACTGTACCATGCTTATATGAGATGTAGCTTCTAGGGAAAACTGGGTGAAAGATAAATGGGACCTCTCTGCGGTATTTTTGCAATTTCATATGAATCCCTAATTATCCCTGTACTATTTTTTGCAAGTTCCAGTAAATCTCTTGTTACTTCAAAATAAAAAGTTAAACAACAACAATAACAACAAAAATCCATTTAATGAATTATGGAGCTGAAATTGCACTGGGTCTCCAAGAACTCACTAATTTCTTCTTAAACCTTGACATGCATTTGTATTAGCTAACCTTAGAGGAATTTTGCCCTGCCCCAACTCTAACTCTCAACAGCCACTGAACTTCTCTGAGAAAAAAACTGCTCTTTCCTTTGCCTCGGACTCTGGATCTTCCTCCAAGAGACACTAGGGAACAATGTAAGAAATAAATCCTCCCACCCATGGTATCTTGCATTTGACAGCTGAGCAGCCTAGTCAAGGGTTACCCTATACTAAAACATCTCCCATGAATACCAAAAAGAAAGCTTAGTGACTCAAAGGATTTTTTTAAAGGTCTGATTTAAGAACAGGACTGATTTGAGTTGCGTACACCATGTAAGTCAGCCTCTATTTTCAGCAAAGGCTCAATGAAATAGAGCAACCTTGATACCTCTTAAAATCCATTCAAATGGATTTAACTTAGAATTTTAAAATCAGGCAGTAAAGAGCAATCTAACAGTAACTCACACATAAAGGCAGTTTTTAACTGGGCATTGAAAGTGTATTTGCGAGAATATTCACAGGTGCATTTTGAGCCCTGAAACTGTCGAGCCCGATTTTCCACTGAGTTTATTTCGGAAGCACATGGGAAGCAGACACCGCAACTGAGGACCACCTACCCTATGAAAGAATTACTGAATTTCACAGGAGCCACAGCTTCTCTTATGCCTCTTGTAGGTTTGTTCTGTAAAGTCAAATTCTTGATCTAAATTTCATCTTGTAGGTTCCAACACTCTTAAAAGGACTGCTCTAAGGGTGATGTTGTAGGGATACCTAAAGATAGAAGAAGAGAAAAGGCCAATATAGACCAGCATGTAGACAGAGAATGAGAGAAGAAAAGAAAAGGTGATGGAATGTACACAAGACTGCAGGGGTGGGGGGTCCTCACAGGAAGAAGACAGTTTGTTTTTTCACTCAAGTACAGTTGACACATGAGAAAAGATAATTATTGCTAAGGCACTCTGATGCTCAAAAATGCAAAGCTTTTTTAAAGGGATATAATATACCCGTTGGCATTCGTCCTATATGGCTATTTAGAAAGAAGTCTCAGCCACAGACGATGTGCTTGCTACAACTCCTGTATTTTTAATCAACAGAATAAAGTTTTGAAACTATAAAACTGCAATATGATATGTGAGGTCAAAAGATCAATTCTCTTTCCTAACGTACTCACATTCTCTGTTCCCCCTCCACCTTCCTCCCCACACATTAGTTAATTAATTAATTAATTAATTAACGCTGCCCCTGTAACGACAGCCGAGATAAAGGTAGGTGCTACCTTCTGCTACCACCGATGCCGTGGCACACCTCCTCTCCCCGTCAGTCATGTTCCTCTTCACTCCCCTCGTTCTATTCTAAGCCTGACCTTGCTACGTAGTAAGGAAGTTCATGGTGATGAGGAGCAATCACAGAACTTACAAAACAGCCCACCTTGCTTCTAACAGCAAATTTCAAATCTTTCAGGTCTTCTTTGCTTTCTTCAAAGCTCTCAGTATATTCATAAATGGTTTACATTTTAACTCTAATGCAAATGATAGTCTTCATTAAAACAAAGAGAATTATGGTATTCCTGATGTTGGAACTTCGTATGTTGCCAAGATCATAGTCTCTGCATCACAAAAAGCTAGCATACAGAAAGTTCTTTTACATACTGTCAAAAGTATCTCAATTGTAAGTTTTTCAGAAATGTTTTAGTAAGATTCAGAATTACCTATTACGTACTTTCCCTCACTTAACCAGCATTCTTCCTCAGTCTCTAGGGTACCCCAGTTATACAGGAATACAGGAGGGCCTTATCTATCCTCTGTATTTAATGTCTGTTTATTGATACATTCTAATGGCTTACTGTACTGACTTACTGGAAATTATAATAAAGTGTCAAACTTTCTTCTTTGAAGGTAATACACGTCAGAGGACTTTCTGTGAGAGCTGGTCGCTTTGTGAACACTTAAGAACCTCGTAAGAGGCAAACATCATCCAATGTAATGACTACAGTACAGATTTCAAGCACAGTTCACCCTTTTAAGAGTTATTGAAAGTACCAGAGCATTGCAACTAGAAAGAAAATCTGATTGCAAACAAACTTTCTGTCATAACTTATCCTGTGTTGAGTATAATACTCATTCTGAAGAGAAATCCCATTGATGTAATGAACATGGAAATGCCTTCAGAAAAAATATAAGCTTTATAGAACATGAGAGAATTCATATTAGACAAAAACCAAACCCCCATGAATGTAATAAACATGGGAATCCTTCAGAACACAGTCATTGCTTCCTCAACATTAAAGAACTCACACTGGAGGGAAGTCCTGTAAATGGATAAGAAGGTTCTAAAAGGAAACAAACCTTCAAGATCAAGAGAGGATCACACCAGGGAAATCTATATGTATAAGAAATGTAAACAAAACAAAAACAAAAACAAAACCTTAACAAGAGCAGAGCTTCAACTAAATACCAGAAAATTCATACTAGAAGTTAATAAATCCATAGAATCCTTAAACTGCCCTTACTAAGCATTAAATAATTCACACTAGGCAAAACACCTGAAAATGTTCCTAATTGCGGGTGGGAGAAAAAAAACCCCAAACTCCTTTTTCCATAAAGAAAACGCGATTTTATAAAAGTCACTTTCTTGGACTAGTAACAGACTCTTGCAGAAATTTTCCAAACACGGTAAACACTAGGAGATGACATGCCTGGAGGCTATACAGTATAAAGCTTGGGAATGGTCACTTACCAAACTCAAATACAGAACAGGTAATATTCTACGCACTAGGGATGTATCAGTGAACAAAGCAGACAAAAGTTTTCTGCCCTTGTGGAATTTATGTTCTAGTGAGGGTATAACAGACTCCCAACCTGTAAGAGCTTGACTCATGATCGCCACTCAACCTGTATCACGTCCTTAAGTTTCCTGAAGTTTTAATCAAAATTATATTTATTACTGAGTGAGAACTACACATAACTGCAGCCCTTACTCTGAAGTCACCAATAAAAATAATCCTACTTCTGGGAATTTCTGGAAGACCTAGAAGGTATTATATAGATCCAATGGTCCAAAATCCTTTACTTCATAGATTCAGTAATTTTTTAAAAGGCCAAAGACA
Source organism: Herpailurus yagouaroundi (assembly GCF_014898765.1). Taxonomy (NCBI): domain Eukaryota; kingdom Metazoa; phylum Chordata; class Mammalia; order Carnivora; family Felidae; genus Herpailurus; species Herpailurus yagouaroundi. Next base: position 14,683,888 of record NW_024412426.1, read on the forward strand.
TGAAATCGATTCTATTAATGGCACGATCTATAAATGGCAAAGCTGAAAAAAACTACAAGTCATCCGGCTCCCTTTTATGGTTCGCCATTGGAAATTATTTTTGGGGATCCAAAGGGCTTTGAAATAAATTTTAAAGTAAATGAAATTACGGAAGTAAAAATCTGTGAGCACCCATTCAGAGCTGTGAATGTTAGACACAGACGAAAAAAGAAAAAAGTAAGTGGCAAAATGCATGGCAATTTATGCCCCAAACTGGTTTTAACTAATGAAAAGAGAGAATGAGTAGCTAGCTCCATGTAAGTAAGAGTTGTAAGGACACATGAACAGTAGTTGAATATAAACAATAGAGCTACTAACATTTCTCCTTCTTTGTAATCACTATAATCACAATTTCAGTAACCATATCATTGTGCGCCCTCCCCATCACTAAGAGATGGTTGCTTACTGAGAGGAGGAAAGTGTGAAAAGCCGGGTTTTGTGTGAGAGGAGGGATCACCATCCACAGACATTTCCAAATTTGGCCACACTGCTTGGGCCAGTGGGCAAGTGAAGATTCTTAGCATTTCTGTAGCACCAGCTATCAGGGCAATGTGTTCAGATGGAGAGGGATCTGTCAGTATATAGATGACTGGCCGAGCTGAGACCGGTCGCAGGCCCAACAACTATGCACAGACACTATGGAGTGCTCACATTTCTAGAGCCGATGGGGTACAGCCCTATAAAAACACTGTACTCTTTTAATAAATAATCTTTCAAAGTTGACAGAGACGAGGAAGGAGAGAGAAGTTATTTAGGGGGTAAAACCAATTGAAGAAGAAGGAAAACAGGATGGAGAGAAAAAGGGAAAAGAAGGACTCCCAGGTTTCTGAATGGCATTAAAAATGGATAGACAGTGCACATCACGCAGACAAGGAACCATTAAAAATAAAAGTATAGCAAACATTTTTTCTGTGTAGTTGTGGTCTTACCATGAGTAGTTTTAAAATTACTGATGAACTTTCCTTTAACATTCTTTTCATTGGTAAGAATGTTTTCCATTCTTCTGACCACAAAACAAAAGAACTAAGAAACAAAGTACCAAAATCTATTCCTTTTCCTTCTTTCAATCTGAGGTACCTTTGGGTGTGACACAGGGTTGGAGAAAAACCAGGCTTAGCATTTCGTTTGATTCAGATCTGCTCTTAAAGATGTGATTTTATTTAGCGAGTTTTCTACTGATGACTAAGAACAGTCCCTATATCGTAACATTTTTTTCGACACCTCAAAGATAAGGTTCTACAGTGAAATAAAGGGCTTACAACTTTTCCTTTTTCCCCCCAAGCAGTTTTCAGGCATACTGTATAACACACATTGTAGATAAGCTACTTTATTCTGAGAAAACAGCTGCACTTTGTATAGTCACCCCTTTCTTCCTACAAGTTAAGAACAAGTTTAGGTAGAACAAGTCTGGCTAAATTCTACTTAACACAGAAGACTTGGGAATACAGAATTCCCCAAACAGGTAGGAATTACAGGGTCCTACTCAGGGAACTGAATTAATGAGAGATATATATTGTAAAAAGTTCCAGGTAACTCAGCAATTGTCTCTATTGTAGAAAACTGAGCGAGACTTGTGTGGTTTAATCACCGACCTGCAACTAAAATCACTAAACCGCATAGTTGGATTCAGAATCTTTATTCTTCTAAGTTTACATTAGTACAGATTTCATTTTGGAAAACGTGAATAAAGCATCACCTGAAATAGATACACACATGTAATAGTGAGTTCTGATTAGTAGTTTTAGCGAACTAAAGATCTTTTAAAGCTTCATCAAGTACATATACAATTTTTAAAGTTTTACATAAAGTTATATAGAGACTTGAACACTGAAATAATGGACAGAAATATCAAGATAAATTTATTCGATTCAGTGATAACCACTATCTTTTCACAGTATGTGAAGTTTTATGCATTTTATGCTAATAAAAAGGCTAATACATTAGACTGACATGGCTTAATCTTTTGTTTATTTGTCGACAGCAAGAGTTTTGACATAATAAACACCTGAACAAACACTTCAGAAAACTGAAGTGAAAACTGTCTTTAATAAACTCAAAGACATTCCTACTCTACAACTCAAATCAGTACTTAATGCACTACAGTACATATATTAACATGGGTGCTAGTCAGCAATGTTGAACATAAAAAGTAAGCTAAAGACGACTAAAACAACAGGATGCCTTTCACATAAATAATTTTAAACGTGCAACGGCACATATTGCTAAGGGACATATATACTCATAGAGGAAATATAGCTCAATGCACAGGAATGATACAAATCAATACTGGATAGTGGCTGGCTGGATGGGAGGAGGGAAGAGGGAGAACGGGGCAGAACGCAGAGCGGCTCAAAGCACTGCTGAGGTGGGTACAGAGAGGTTCATCTCATTAGTCTTTACGTCTTGTTGTAGGTCTTGAAAATTTCAAAATATAATAGAAAACATTTTTCTGTCAGATGACAAAAGTCCTGTTTATACTGCCAGATTTAATGTAATCTTGAGGATTATACGAGACTAATACATAACAAAAATATTTTTGTGCTACATCATTTCTTTCAACAGTTACTGCTTCAATTTTTAAAAACATTGTCTCACTGAACAAATATTTACTGAACACTGTATTCATTTTCTTATTCAAAATATTGAGCTCCACTACATGCCAGACAGATAAAACAGTGGAAGCAAAATTATCAGTCTCTGCCTTTATGTAGCTTAAAACCTAGTGGAAGCAGCAAGCAATTAACCAAATAAGCACACGATGAACCACACTTCACACCTCATCAGTCCTTCCTTCTTAAAAATACTTCCTTCACTTGGCTCATCTAATTCCATACTAATAACCTGATTTTCCTCCTAAATCACTCACTGCTGCTTCTTCATCTTTTGCGAATTCCACTTAAGCACCAAGTAGGACCCTTCTCTCATCTATACTCACTTTCCTGGTAACCTCACCTTACACTTTAAGTATCTCTATGGGGACTTCTCTCAAGCTACACTTGCAACCTGGACAAGTAACGTAATATATATCACCTAACTCAATGTTCTAACAGACTTGTAAACCCAAACATGTCCAAAGCCGAACTCCTGCTCTTTCCTCCAAAAGGCTCTGGCCTTTCTCCACAAGGCAACATTGCATATAATATTCTTATATGAATGGCAGCTCCAGGAGTTGTGAATACAATAATTTTCCATCTCAGAGAATATCAAGTACATGCTTCTGGCATCAGGCCAAAAACCCTGGCATCACCCGCAACTACTCTTGCACACAAAGTCTAACAACTTTTCACCACCTCTTCTGATCCCATCCTGACCCAAGCTACCTTGCTCTCTTACCTGGTCTCCTCGATTCAGTCCTTGGTACCACGCCCTAACTCCCTACCTGAGTCAGCAGTCACAGCTAACCTAAAGCGCTACTGAAAATCTCAGTCAGAAACTGCCACTCCTCTACTCAAAAGCGTCCAAGAGTTTCCCATCTTTTTCAGAGTAATGATCTGCAAGGCCCTAGACCATCTAGCCCTCACTCTACCTCCCTCCTCTACTTCACTCCCTCCCTCCCTCCATCCTGCAGCTCACTGGCCTTTGTCCTGGCTGTTCTCTGCCTGGAACACTCTCCCCCAAACACCCAGGATTCACTCTCTCGCTTCCTTCAGGTCTTTGCTCAGATGGCACCTTCACAGTGAAGGCTTCCTGAAACCATCCCATCTGCAATCAAAACCCCCACTGTCCTCACTTCCTATTCTCTTCTGGCTGCTTTATGTTTTTCATGACACACTATCTAGCTCACTTCATTCAAATATAAAACCCACCAGGGCAGGAATTTTAGTCTGTTTGCTGCTGTATCTCTCGCAATGAAACCAGCGCCTAGCATGTAACAGATGCTCAGCAAATACTTGTTGAATCACAAAACATCAATGGAAACTTGCAACTGACAAGTGTAGTGAAGAAGCAGAGAGCACTAGGAGAACCGCCAGGAAGACAAAAAAAGCTTCCCTGAGAAAGTCAAACTTGACCTAAGAACTGAAGGATGAACAGGACTTAACTAGGATGTACACAGGCTCAGTGGTGACAGGGATGAAAAGGGCAGTGTGGCTAGACTAGGATGAGGCAGAAGATACATAAGGAGGCAAAACTATGAGGAGATTTGTGGACCATATTAGGGTAGTTTGTCTTTATCCTCAGAGCAATAGAAAGCAACTGAAGTGTTCTAAGCAGAGGGATCCTTATGAGCAGATTTACACATTCGAAAACATTCCTATGGGTGCTGGACAGAAAAGAGTTTACAAGGGTCAATGGATGCAGGTAGATCAGGAAGAAGGTACTACAGCTGAGATAAAATGGTATCTTGGATTGGGGTGTTGGGAGTAGAGAGGAAATGGATAGAGAAGATACTCAGGATGTTAAAAAAAAAAATCAGTAAGACTGGTATTAAGTTAGATAAGGAAGTGGGACCAAGGAATTTTAAGACTCACTTCTGAATTTCACAAAGTAGTGTCAGATGTCTCAGGAAGATAAAAAATTCCCATAGTGACCTGAATTCCATGTCTTCAGTAATTATTATCTAGATCTTCAATGTCCAAAGCCCCTAGTCACTAATGGTTAGTGAGTACTTGAAATGTGGCTACTCCAAGTAAAAATGTGCTGTAACTGTATAACACACATTGAATTTCAAGGTCTTAGTAGAGAAAAAATATAAAATGCTCAATAATTTTATACTGATTAAAAGTCAAACTGATAATATTTTGGATGTTGTAGGTTAAATAAAATTATTAAAATTAATTCCATCTGTTTAATTTTTTATTTAGAAAAAAATTTTAATGTTTATTTTTGAGAGACAGAGTATGAGTGGGAGAGGGGCAGAGAGAGAGGGAGTCATACAATCTGCAGCAGATTCCAGGCTCTGAGCTGTCAGCACACAGTGTTACACGGGGCTTGAACTCGCGAGCCATGAGATATGACTTGAGCTGAAGTCGGATGCTCAACTGACTGAGCCACCCAGGTGCCCCTCATCTGTTTCATTTTTACTTCATAATGTGGCTACTAGAAAATGTAAAGTTATGTAAGTGGTTCACACTGTGTATCCAATGGATAGGACTACTCTCCTATGAAACAGTAATATGGTCACTGCAGTTTATTCAAAAGAAAAACCTGTCTGTAGATAAGACGGCTGAATTTCTGGGCAAAAAAAAGTGTAATTTTTGTAAAGAATTTAGTTTCTTTTGTTCAGGGATGTGAGGAAATGCAAGTTTTTGTCATCTAAATACAAAAGCCATTTTCTGTTTGCATGTTATGTGTCGAACAGATTGCTCCTCCTATTGCTAATCTTATGGTTCTACTGAGAGAATCCTCATGGTATAGGGCAAATGTTAGGAAAACACTGAATTGTGGAAATGACAGGGACTCAGAGATCATTCAGGCCCACTCCTTCCTTTTGTAAATGACAAACTTGAGATACTAAGACATTAACTAACTTACTTTAAAATCACACTGTCTACACCACTGAAGATACAGATGTTTTCTCTAACTCCTTATAGTAATTACAGCGTTCAAGGCCACTGCACACTTTTATATACAACAAATACACTACATTTTGTTCCCAAAAGAATTTAAAAAATATGTATCTTATGGTACTGAATATTGGTATTATCACACTTCATTTTGGGGTGCAAAATTATACTTGTATTATTACTTGGTAAGAGTAGAAATAGAAAAAGCACCAGTTTGAAACCCAATTCTTACACTTAGCTGTGCAGCAAATACAACTGTCTTTCTGTCTTCTCATCAGTAATATACATTACCACACTCAAGTTCATACACACACACAGCATACTAAATGGCTTACAGTAGGTAGATGCATAATAAATGTCAGTCTCCTTTTTAATAAAAGTAAAAAATGCCTTCCTTGATCCTCCCTCTTCTCTCTAAAAATGTCAACACAGAGTCATACTTTAAAGTCATAAATAAAGTAAGGGAAAAAACTGCTGTAGTGAGTTGTGAAACCCAGTTTCTCATTCCCATTCTCCCACGAAAAAGTTTCAAAGCCTTGGGTGACCATTCACCCTAAGTCTAGTGCCCCCCTCAGAAGAGTGACAAAGCCTAATCATCCAAAATGATTCATCAGTCCTGCCTGTGACTCAGCGATTTGTGTTTATGACTGCCACATGAGTTTCTGACACCTGAATAGTATATGGACAGTCACATCAAAATCTTTAAACACTGAAACATTAATATGAATCTGACATTTCTAAAACTTCTTAATTTGGGATACTATTAATGACCATTCTGTATATTTAAAAGAAAAGTTCTTAAAACTACTCACATCTGGTTGAATGGCTTTAAATACTGGAACGTCCATTAGCGTTATCTGACCCTGAAATAGAAAGTAAAAAATGACAATTTCTTGGGAATTCTAGGACATGACATATATTCTAAATTAGAATTATATTCTATACTAAAATGTATTGAATACTCATATTTTTACTTCAGAAAAAGAGTCATTTTTATAAGGCATTACAGAAAATGAAAATTTAGCCCTTGTACCATTAAATATGATTACTTCAAATTATCTCATACCTATTCATATTTTCTTGTGACATAAATGAAGTAAAGTTAGAAAATAAAACAAAAAGGGGTGCCTGGGTGGCTAAGTCAGTTAAGTGTCCGACCTCATCTCAGGTCATGGTCTCGCAGTCCATGGGTTCTGTGCTAATCACACAGAGCCTGGAGTCTGCTTTGAGGTCTGTGTTTCCCTTTCTCTCTGCCCCTCCCCCACTCATGCTCGTGCTCTCTCTCTCTCAAAAATAAACAAATGTTTTTATTTATTTAAATTTTATTTTTTAAAATTTACATACAAATTAGTTAGCATATAGTGAAACAATGATTTCAGGAGTAGATTCCTTTTTTTTCCTTTAATTAAATTTTGTGAAGTTTATTTTTTTATTTTTAAACCATTTTCTCAGGTATTCCTTTATTTTTTCAATACATGAAATTTGTCAAATTGGTTTCCATACAACACCCAGTGCTCATCCCAAAAGGTGCCCTCCTCAATACCCATCACCCACCCTCCCCTCCCTCCCACCCCCCATCAACCCTCAGTTTGTTCTCAGTTTTTAAGAGTCTCTTATGCTTTGGCTCTCTCCCACTCTAACCTCTTTTTTTTTTTTTTTTCCTTCCACTCCCCTATGGGTTTCTGTTAAGTTTCTCAGGATCCACATAAGAGTGAAACCATATGGTATCTGTCTTTCTCTGTATGGCTTATTTCACTTAACATCCAGTTCCATCCATGTTGCTACAAAGGGCCGTATTTCATTCTTTCTCATTGCCATGTAGTACTCCATTGTGTATTTAAACCACAATTTCTTTATCCATTCATCAGTTGATGGACATTTAGGCTCTTTCCATAATTTGGCTATTGTTGAGAGTGCTGCTATAAACATTGGGGTCCAAGTGCTCCTATGCATCAGTACTCCTGTATCCCTTGGGTAAATTCCTAGCAGTGCTATTGCTGGGTCATAGGGTAGGTCTATTTTTAATTTTCTGAGGAGCCTCCACACTGCTTTCCAGAGTGGTCGCACAAATTTGCATTCCCACCAACAGTGCAAGAGGGTTCCCGTTTCTCCACATCCTCGCCAGCATCTATAGTCTCCTGATTTGTTCATTTTGGCCACTCTGACTGGCGTGAGGTAGTATCTGAGTGTGGTTTTGAAAAAATAAACAAATGTTTTAAAAAAAGAAAAGAAAAATAATTTAAAAATTTGGACAGTTATACATTAAATCAAAATCAAAATCAAAACCAAAAATAAGATCTACTGGTTCATAGAGCAGTATTATTGTGACTATTAAATTGTATTCCCCCTGGGGCGCCTGGGTGGCGCAGTCGGTTAAGCGTCCGACTTCAGCCAGGTCAGGATCTCGCGGTCCGTGAGTTCGAGCCCCGTGTCGGGCTCTGGGCTGATGGCTCAGAGCCTGGAGCCTGTTTCCGATTCTGTGTCTCCCTCTCTCTCTGCCCTTCCCCCGTTCATGCTCTGTCTCTCTCTGTCCCAAAAATAAATAAACGTTGAAAAAAAAAATTAAATTGTATTCCTCCTAACAGTAATATAAAATCTAATATTAATAAAAAGGTTTTCTTCCCCATTTATAAAAATCAATGAAATTGTACTGGTAGTGGCAACTCACACCTAAGGGCTGCATATGGCTATGGCCCTATCTCTATCTCAATTAAGGCTACAGATAGAAGACAAAACCCAATAACGTACCAAAGAATAACATGTTATGATTAAATATAATTTATTCCTGGAATGCAAGAGTGGTTCAACATCAGAAAATCAACAGATGCTGTTAACAAGTTAATGGAGAAACAGAAATTAAATAAATGAACATTTATGTCAGTTAAGAAATAGAAGTTTTTCTAGGTATCTTTCATGGTATCACAATAATGCCTTCAAATTTCATTTTTCAGTTTTTTAGTCTACAAAAAAGTCAAAATACTTCTTACATAGGTCAATAAAGCACAGTGGCTTGGGGAGGTGGTACAGGGAGGGACAAAAACAATCAGTTCAAAGGTAAGCACTCACTTTTTTTTTTCCTAATGTGTGTGTGTGTGTGTGTGTGTGTTGTTTTTTTGTTTTTGTTTTTGTTTTTGAGTAGCACACAATGTTACATCAGTTTTAGGTGGGAAGTATTATTATCTGCCAAGCTGAGAGTGTAACATAGGAAGCTGCTCTAAACCTCTCCCCAGCCCTTCTCCCTTCCCCATTTCATCATTCCTGTTTGCTCCACTGCTGTACTAGTCTCTCCATCAATGCCCCTAGCCAGTTTTCTTTAACCACCTCCTTCTGCTGTGCTGTACAAATTCTAGCTCAATAGCATCAATGTGTAAGTTATGTGCAAAAACTGGAGAAAGGGGAGGCAGGAGGCTTACCGCATATTCTTCTGGTGTAACCTTGAGAACATCAAATACCACAGCATCAAAGCTTTTCTTCAGTTCAGAACCTTTGTCACTTAATGATTCAGAACTGCTACTTTTCTGTTAAATTGAAAGAAAATGCAGCCATTTTAATACTGTCTCACAGTCAGTGCCACAGAAACTCCACTGGCATTAAACTGAAAACAGTGGGTCGACAAACACAGTAGAAAAACCGGGTACAACACGCTGCTTAGTTGGAAAAGCACCAGATAAAAGGCTCAGACAACTGAAAAACCTAATCTCTTTAAATTTCTAGGTTCTTACATGAGTCATTTTCTTGTCTATCAGTTTCCTCATCCTGACATCCTATCATTTCTTACAGAAATAAAATATTTTAACAAGTTCTATGATTCTCAAATGGGGTAAAGGCAAGTTAGGGGAGAAGAATACCTCTGTTTATAATTTTTAAACTATTGTTTTAAAGAAAAATACAAATTATTTTCATAACCTAAATCATAAAACATTCAGAACTTCATTAACTAAGTAATCCGATCATATTTGTTAAGTGATGTCTGTCTGCAATAGTACAATTGATACTATTCTTCCCATTATACTACAAAGTTAACAGTTTTCTGTTTTAAGGTTACTATTTTAAGTTTGAATTTGCTGTTATTACATATAAAACAATAGGTGGCTTTTGGCTCTGAAAAGTTTATTTCTGTTCAATTTCCACTTCATTTGTACCACCACGAGATAAAAATGTACTCTGCCTCAGTTGGCTGAAATCAGAGCATCATTGCTGTAAGAACATATTAGATCATGCTCTATTAAATAGTGGCTACAGTTAACGGCACAAAAAAATTCACCAAATTTCAGTTGCCAATGTATAAATATGTATGTCAAACTACCAGCTGTTATCCATCAGTTTTGAACACTTGTCATTATGCCTCATTTTTCTGTTTTCTCTCACCTTCATTAGCAGCTAAGTATCAAAATCATTTCAAAGGAAAGGATCTGTCATTAATTTGGGAAAATTCTCAACCATTACTACTTCAAATATTTCTTCTGCCCCTTTCTCTTCTCCTTCTGGTTTCCATTACGTGTATGTTACACCCTCTGTCATTGTCCCAGTCCTTGGATATTCTACTCCATTTTTTTCATTCTATTTTCTCTCTGCATTTTAGTTTCGGATGTTTCTACTGACATATCTTCATGATTACTAATTCTTTCGCTGACTGACTACTGGCCACCAGTCTACTGGTGAGCCAAAGTCATTCTCCATTTTGGTCACCAAGTTTTTGATTTCTAATAGTTTCTTTCAGTATTCCTGCTTACAATGTCCATCTGTTTTTACAAGTTGTCCATTTTTTCCATTAGAGCCCTTAGCATTATTAATCATGGTTATTTTAATTATCCAGAGAGAATTCCAAAACTCTGCCATATCTGACCTGAGTCTGGCTCTTGTACTTGCTTTGTCTGTCCGGACTATGTCTTTTTCTTACATTTTAGCATTCCTTGTAATTTTATGAAAACCAGACATAATGTACTGGGTAATAGGAACTGAGAGGTAAACAGGTCTTCAGTATAAGGATTTATGTTTCTATAGGTAGGAGTTATGCTGTGTTTACTGTTTATTGTACTTGATGTGTCTACTCTTCAATTCTTCTAGTGTCCTTCTTTTTTTTTTTGTCTTTGGGTTTCCCTAGAAACTCCTTCTTAGAATCTGTGTCTTGCAGTTCCTTCTGCTATAATCCTTCACTATTATACCGGCCCCCCCCCCCCCCCCCCCCCCCCCCCCCCCCCCCCCCCCCAGTATTCTATAAGGTCTTTTTGTGAGCCTATGCCCTTGGGCTGTGACCTCAAGTACTTCTCAGTACCCCACCACCACTGCTGATCCCTGAGAAAATGAGAAAGAAAGGCGGGAGGGGGCTAGTGTTGGGTATTTCTCTTGCCCCAAGTAGGTCTCTGGTAAAGGAGTTTCCCTTGAGGTCAGGGGAGAAGAGAATGCACTGGGTATAATTCAGAATGGTTATTTTCCCCTCCCCCCGCTAGAAGCAGGAGGGTATTTTTCTCTGATCTTCACTGTGAGAACCTGGTAGAGCTTCTGGAGGTAAAACACGAAAGTGGGGGTTGGGAGAACCTAAGACTGGGCCTTCAGGAGTTTCTAACTTCAAGCTAGTTGCTAGTCTACACAATGCCTCCAGCAATTTGTCAACTACAGCTTAAGTTTTTCTACCCGTTTCTGGCTAGAGTGATTTATACTCTTGGTAAATTAATTTCCTATTTGCCTCTCTCCAGTTTTTGGGTCATCAATGTCAGTTTGCTCTGTGACATCAATTTTCTGAGAGAGCTAAGAAGAGTTCCTGATTTTCAGTTTGTTCATTTTTTTTCATGTTGTGAGGACAGGAGTGATGAATTCCAACCTCTACATATCTAGCAGAAACCCAACGTCCCATAATCATTTTTCCTAACAGCATTTTGTGTGCTTATTCTCTGTAATTCTGATTATAGTATGTCAACATCATTATTTTATATCCCAAGACTAATTTAGAAATTTACTTATAATGTCAAACATTCAAACAGACATCAGTTACTGCCAATAACCAAATACACTGTCAAGTGGAGACATTAATTTTAAACATAACTTGGCAATTTTCTCCAAGTTTTTAACTCACTCAAGACAAGTTAGCAAATCATAAAGGCAATTTTATTGCTTATCAATACAAGTAATCACTTTCCTTTTTTCCTCCTTACAAGCCATTAGAGGAGAAGCTTAAGAAATTAAGAGGGATATCTATCTGCTTCCCCAGTACCAATAAAGAAGTTGGTACTGATAAGCTAGCTACACAGTATTTAAGTACAACGTCCACTAAGGGAAGAGTAGTAATTCTATATTCAAGACAAGATTAAAACCACTGACACCTCTCAATATCTGGAAAAGAAAAATTTCACTGCAACTCTTCTGATCTCAGAAGCTTTGGTACAGGTTAACTATAAAGGTACTAAGAGAGGGAAGTCAATCACACAGATCAAGTATTTTATCCATTTAATAAGCTTCTCAGACTTATGGGATCTTTGCATTTTGTTATATTAATAGATCTCTATTTTAAGAAAAGGCAAAAAATATGTATTTTTAAATTTCACTTTCTTACCACAGTGTAGAACAATTTAAAAGACAGCCTTTTCCACTTACCATATGCTAAACTGTATTACTCCGAGGCCTGATGTAATTCATTCACTTTTAGGGCAGTTTTTTTTTTTTTTTTTTTACAGTAAAATGATCTATTTTATATAACAAATAATTGCGTACTGTTTCCTGCAATATTAGACCAAATGTTTCAGGATATATAGTTATAAATATCCTATATATATACATATACACTTAACATATTCAAAAATATGGTTATAAAAACACCCATATATGATATATTATATGTATGTAATATAAACATATATACAAACATATAATAATATAATCCCTGTCTCAAGGAGGAATTAAAGTGATATACACTTATTGAAAAAAATTATTTTAAAAGTGGGATTTTTTAAGTGATAGTTTCAAAATAGGAAACCTCTTATCTGTTGAGGGGATCAGGAAGAGACTTTACTGAAAGTATAACATTTGAAATAGGTTTTGAAAGACCGACAAAATGTATTTTTTTTGTGCAGTGAGAGGGAGAGGCACACTGGAGTGAGAAGAGAAATTCCATGTAGAAAAACTAATACAGACAAGGCTGTAACCAAAGTAGGAAAAGAATGGTTTATACAAACATCAGCAAGATGTAGTATTCTTTCCTTAGAATGAAATTTCAAGTTGATAATTATCAGAAGTTAAGTCTATTAAAAAGAAAATTTAGAGCCATTATGAGGAAAGTCTTAAATAAAAGGTTTAGGGTCATTTGCATTTAATTAACAGGCAATGGGGAACCATGGACAATCTGGGGATACAAAAAAGCTTAAGAGCTGTATTTTAAGAACATTAAGGTTGAATTATAGTCAAAGGACCCAAAATAGCAGAGAATGGAAGTGCAAGACCGAGTTAAAGCCTGCTGCAATAATCTAGACAAGAAATAATGACCAAACTCAGATGGTGCTGGTCGAAATAAGGAGAAAAGGGCGGGATCCTAGAGAGGAGGAGTGCGGGACAGGCTCTACAACAGCTGCCAAGTGTCTGCATCTCCTGGCGCTCACATCCTGTGGAGCTCCCTCCACCTGAGTGTGGGCAGCACTGTGACCTGTTTCTAACCAACAGAATGTGGCAGAGAGAATGGGGTATCACTTGCGTGGTTACATTACAGAACTGGAACTTCTGTTCTGCTCGCATATTCTCCCTGCTGTGATGAGAAAATGGGTTGTGATACACAAAGGAGAAGTGAGTTAATGACAAATCTAAATATCAAACTTAGATGGCTAGGGAAATAGTGTTGATATAGGCAGTGATGGGAAATTGGTAACGCTATTAACAAAAGTCAGAGAAAGGGGTTGGACTATTTTCTTTACAGGTTGTAGAGCAGAATAGTAACAAGTAACTTGGATTTTGTTCATATTATACATAAAATGTCTGGTTCATCAGAAATGCTTAATGAAAATGTATGAGGGAAGCAAGAGCTAGAGATAGAAATACAGAAATCATCAGCATGAGAAAAATAATCGAAACCACAGACTTAGAATATTTTCACTGACAGCAAGGCCTAAGTAACTGGCTGGGACAAAATGGAGTTGAAGTTATTAAGCAACTTTGAGGCCAACGTGTTAAAAGGTCATAAACATTATTCTCATCCTCTGTAACAAGAGAAAAATAAAGGAGAAATAGAGGAGCTGTTTGCTAAGCTATTAAGGAAAGAAGGCAAATACTCTAGATTTAAAGGTAAAGCAAAAAAGAAAAACTGTGAGGCACAAATAAAATCCCAACACATTAACTAGAGAGATGGGCATCTAGTTCAGTCTTCACTTCCATCTTTACACTCTAAGCTACACCCCTTCCAACATTTCAGCCTAATGGTTTTTGATCTCCTTTAAGAGACTGGGAATCAAGGGATCTGGACAGTGTCAAAATTATGTGATTCTAAAAAAAAAGAATCTTTTATTCTCACTTGTATTATTGTCCTCAAGGTTCATGCAATGTAAAAATACCCTAAAAAGACAGTCTATGTATGTATATATACATTCTATGTATCCTTTAAAACTAAACACAAGAGGCGCCTTGGTGGCTCAGTCGATTAAGCGTCTGACTTCAGCTCAGGTCATGATCTCGCAGTCTGTGGGTTCAAGCCCTATGTCGGGCTCTGTGCTGACAATTCAGAATCTGGAGCCTGCTTCGGATTCTATGTCTTCCTCTCTCTCTATGCCCTTCCCCTCTCCCTCTGCCCTTCCCCTGCTCATGCTTGGCCTCTCTCTCTCTCTGTCACTCTCTCAAAAATAAACATCAAAAAAAATTTTTTTAACTAAACCCGAGAAAAAGTTTTAAGTAATCATTTGTCACATACCTTAAGTGAATAAGGATTACCTGTTTCTAAGATGTATAGAACACATGAATGGAACAATTAAAACAGTTTTGGGGGGGGGGGGGTGCCTCGGTGGTTCAGTTGGTTAAGCGTCTGACACTCGATCTCGGCTCAGGCCATGATCTCAAGGTTTGTAAGTTCAAGCCCACATCAGGCTCTAGGCTATCAGCACAGAGCCTGCTTGAATCCTGTGTCTCCTTCTCCCTCTGCCCCTCCCCCACTTGTGTGCGCCCTCCCTCTCCCCTCCCTCCCTCTCTCTCAAATAAACATTTAAAAATAAAAAACAAAAGCTTTTTAAAAATTAAAAAATTTGTAGCCCTTTTCTCAAATTCTGAGTTAAATCTGTGACCAACCATAATGCTTGAAAAATTAGAATGCCAGGTAAGAAACTCTACAGCTAAACTTCTAAAAATTCTTACCTCAGAAGCAGTAGCAGCAATATTAACATTGCTTGCCTGCCCGTTCATTAGGTCCATGCTTCCCACAACATCAGTCCTTGACACTACGTTAACAGTAACAGAAGACTGATTGCTTCATGTCCAAGGCCACAAATACATTATTATTCCTGTAAAAAATAAACAGAAAATGTTTATTCTATGTCTTACTGGACGTTTAAGAGAGCAAATCCACGCCTATCACCATGCCAAGAAATAAAACACTTCAACTTCACTGAAGTTTTTTATTTTTATTTCAGTTAAGTCACTATATCCAGCTTGAGGACGATCCTGGATGCTATTTCCAAATGGTCAGAAACACCACATGGGCAATATTCGATACACGTTATTGTTATGTTCTTCATCCATAAAGCGGAAGTCTAATTTTTCACTTAGTGTGAGAAAAATTCAAAAACCTTTTTTAGCTTTAAGTAAATAAAAAGTGTAAAACACCATGTGGCAAAGTAACACATGGCATAACTCAATACATTTTTTAGAGATCTGAAAGACATCTATAAATCAGCAATACTAAGTAAGTTTGTCATTGCCGATAAACTGGTTTACAAAGATGCAAGTAATTAAAAATAAAAGATTACAGGGGCGCCTGGGTGGCGCAGTCGGTTAAGCTTCCGGCTTCAGCCAGGTCACGATCTCGCGGTCCGTGAGTTCGAGCCCCGCGTCAGGCTCTGGGCTGATGGCTCAGAGCCTGGAGCCTGTTTCCGATTCTATGTCTCCCTCTCTCTGCCCCTCCCCTGTTCATGCTCTGTCTCTCTCTGTCCCAAAAATAAATAAATGTTGAAAAAAAAATTAAAAAAAAAATAAAAAAATAAAAGATTACAGAACGTGTCATAAAAATACCACAATATACGTTTGTTTATTTGTACAGGGTTTTAAAGTTTACTGAATATCTTCAATCATTATCACACTGACCTTCACAACTACCAATAGACTAAATTAAGGATGACATTATTATACTCACACAGCACAAAGAAACAGAGCTTCTGATGATGCAGGCTGGTAAATGAGGAGAGGCAAGAATAAAATTCGAGCCATCTAAAATTCTAGTCAAATATTATTCTACAACATCACACTTCTTTCCACTTCACTGTAAGCCAGGATATTTACTTGAGCTTCGCATCCCTTTCCACAAGTAACTTGCTGGACAACGCTGTGTCGGTAACTTCTGTCTAGGATGGAATTTCTTCCTCTCTATAAAATGACAGAGGCAAATGGACTCTAAGTCCCCTTTCTAACTTTGAATTTCAATGATCCTTTTTCATAAGAGAAATGATAAGTATCTATAAATTAGGTGTTTTAAATTACACTGGCTTTAAAAACTGAGTCTAAAATAACAATAATTCTCTTGATGCTAAGTTTCCTCTCTCCGGATAAGCAATAGAGGACAGTGATTTAGAAGCAGACTCTAGAACAAGACTGCCTAAGTTTGAACCCAGAAAACTGTTAACTTTTCTGGGCTCAGTTTCCTTATCTATTAAACAAAGGTAACAGTAAGTGCCTATCTCACAGAGTTGTGATGAGGAGAAATGAATATATACAAAGCCCACACAACAGTGCTGACACGTGATAAGTGTGCAATTATGATGATGCAGATTTTGTCTACTTAATCCACACAAAGCTTAAGTTCCACAGTCTCTGAATTAAGACAAAAGCCTTAGAAATACATCTCTGGCAAAATACATGTTGGTGGGCATCTCCAAAATCCCAACTGAAAACACAGTGAATGAAAACACGCCTAAAATAGGTCTCCTGAATGTAGCAAAACATTTTGGTTTTCAAATGCTTAAAATTTACTGCTAGTTTGCATCCTTCAGTCATATCTTAAGACTATCTTCATTTCTTCAGATATATACTAAATACCTGCTAGCAAAACGTGGTGCTAGACTTTTTTTAAATGAGAAAGATATTAGAAATAATAGGTTTTTAAAACCATTTAGAACCCACTTAGAAAAGTCAACGTGAAAGTGAACAGAGCACTGAAATACTTTCATTTCCTCCAATCTACGGCATTTCATTTTATAAGGTTCATTATTCTTATGCCACTATTAAGATCAACTTTTCTTTACAATGCCATATAAAATTGGCTTGATAATGCAAATTCTCTCTGAAGTCAACATTCAGTTTGCAATAACATGTTTTCAGATAATTTCATTTCATTCCACAGTCTATGCATGAAGATTAATTTAGATATGAATCCGTAAGTCAAGAGTGCCCCCTAGTGTTAAGGAAAAAGATTTTGATTAAATTGTTACAGGAAATGTATTCAATCTACTCTTCAAATAGGTGATTTTTTTTACTATTATTTACTGAAAATGAAGTACTATAGACCAGAAAAAACATTACACATTTTTAAACTCTAACAGTAAAGAATCAAGTTTTCTCTGCCTGGTTTTAACTTTAAAAAAAGTACAGTAAAGCATACCTTAAAGAAACTATTTGTAAATGTACTGCATATCAGTGTTATTTAATGCTAAGTGAAGTTTAAGATCTCATATATCATACAAACATTAAATCCTTAGATACAAACTAAGTTTATGTTCTTAGTATGTATCTCAAAACCTTTCTGTGTTTTGCACACAGGAAAAGTTCAAATTAAACAAGACAAATACATACTTTACTATTTAATTTTCCTAGAGCTACAAATGACACAATCATTCATAATTATTACCAACATCACAACAGCTCTCTTAATTAAATTCATTCTGAAACTTCTGAAGACAGTTAATCTTTAAATTTAAATCTTTGGGTTTAATTCCCAAAACAGGTATATTGCTCCTTTCTAAGCAATTAAAATCCAAAAACAAGGATATTGCTTCTTTCCAAGCAATATAATACCCAAACAGGAAATCTGAAATGTGTAGATTTAGTTCCTTGCTTGAGGTCATGGAACTAAATTATTAAATTGCAGGCACGTTAGATGTGCAGGCACATCTCCTAAACACCCCACCTTCTCAATGGTATTCACACCAAGAAACCAGTACTTTTTAACTAAACGAACAAAGGATTAAAATCAAAGTGTCAACTTCTCACTAATGAATCTCATTTCACAAAAGCAGATACATATTCTTTTCTAAAGTAAGTTATGCTATCATCATTAGGAATATTATGCGAAAGACATTTAATACTTCTATAAAACATATCCTCAAAGAGTTAAGCAACTATAAGGGAAATGGTAGTGAAACACAATTAGAGCAATTTCTTTGGGAACATTTAGACAATACAGAATTGATATGCTCATATACTCTGGCTTAAAATCTCAGTCCTAGAAATTCATCTCATAGAGAAAACACTATACAGGTAAAGCTATTCAATAAAGCACAATTTACAATAGTGAGAACCATTTTAATACCTTTGTATATAACCACATTAAGGAATTCCAATGGATAATTATAAGAAAGATGAAAACAGAAATGAAGGGCTCAACAAGAGAAACTAAACTTTCCTCAGGTGCCTAGATGGCTCAGTCAGGTAAGCATCCGACTTCAGATCAGGTCATGATCTCACAGTTAATAGGTTCAAGACCCACACCAGGCTCTGCTCTGACAACATGGAGCCTGCCTGGGATTCTCTCTCTGCCCATTCCCCCCCACCCCCCCAACTCCTGACTCTCTCTCTCTCAAAATAAACTTAAAAAAAAAACAAAAACAAAAAACTAAACCTTCCTAGTATAATATTCTTAAAACTTTCATGAGGAAAAAAATGGGGTAAAATTAAAACACTGTAATTGCAGTTCAATATTTAACACTTGTTACAGCTTGCTTTCCTTTAACATTTATTTTAAAATGAGTATTAAAGACATGCTTTATATGACACTCATGGAAGGCCTGAAGATTTAAGTAGCCTGTATATCATGGCATGCAGGCAAGCTGACTTTCAGCATTTGTGATAGCTAAACTCCCACTGCCTTCTTTAATTTTTTGATCTAAGAAAATGAGAGAGGAGTCTCAATTCCCCAGTACTTTGTTTCAACAATAAAGCCATTATTCTAGCAGAAGTTTACTAAAAACATGGTTGCCTCTTAAAACCATTTCCAGTGTAACACTAAGCAAGATTATCTTCGCTATTTGCCACCCTTGAAAAGTTCAAGCTATTACAAAAGAAATTAAAAAGAAAAAAGTTCTCGTGTACATCCAGGGTTACAGGAGTCCCCAGTGCCTCCTGGAGAGAGATTTTCCTGTAAATCTGTGCTTCCACTGCTCTTTTGTCAAAATTCTAATGCCATCTTTTCACACTGGTTTATTTATGTATCTCTCCCTAATGAACTTTGAGTTCCTTGATATTAAAGACTCATATTTAAAACAAAACATGACAAAAAAATCATTATTTTCCATCTTTTCATTCAGGCACATGAACACAATACTTGACCCTCAACTACTTACTTTAGTAAGTATCTGTTAAAAGACTGAATGAATCACTGAATAAAGCATCACTCACAGGATAATGTTATATCAATGTCCAATTACAGTATAGGGAGAATGGCAATCAAATATATATACAATACTACACACATTTAAAAGAATATGATGAGGATTTCAATTTCCAGCAATACATCTGATAAACAATATAAAAATCTTTGTATGAATGAAATTTAGGAATTATAAGTTGAGTTTTGATTATCAGTTGGATAGAAAAGGCAACCAAGAGATGAGAACTGAGACACACACACTGTTCCCCACCCCACCCAACCACACCTTTACCTAGAATAAAGCCAGCCAGCCAGAATAGTCTACTCCTTCAATGATAAAATGTCTATTAAAAAAAAAAAAAAAAAAAGGAAGAAAGAAAGAAAGTATACTGGTATAAGAAGATACAGAAACTCGTCTGTCTTGGCCTGAACTTAACACTGAAGCTAGAGAAGAGTGTCCACAAACTTGTCTACAAGATAAAAACCTGTAATCCTAGGCATACTCCAGCAGGTACAGAATTTGAATTTATATACTACCAGCACAGTTCAAGACCCTCAAGATGAGAAATCCACAAAAGTAGGTTCACAAGCCAGTGAGACTCCTGGAACCCCAGGCAAATGGAGGGAACAAAAAGACAATGAATGTGGGATTCCCACAAATAAAACCCCACTGGCAAGCTCAAGATAAAAATTTACCAACTGTATAAGCAAACAACATGCTACAAGTAAAAGCAAGAAACACAACAGTTATTAGGATTACCTTCTGAGAACTTTAGATGAACACTTATCTGATAAAGGCTATAAAACAGGAAAGATTAAAATCAGCAGCCTTAAAAGAAGAAACTGAAAATGTTATGCAAAAAGCAACACAAACATTTGTTGGAAAACCAAACAAAAATGTTTCTTAAAAAAAAGAAAAATATACTAGCTAGAGAATTAAGCATCAGATTAAACAAAACTGAAGAGAATTTGTGAAGCAGCAGAGAGAAAGGAAATTATACAAAAATTCTGTACAAAAGAATTACATGCAAAATGCATAGAGATCAAGAGAAATGAAAAATAGAATAATAAGATCTAGCACAGTCTAAGAGAAGTCCCAGAGGAAGAGAAATAATAAAAGGCAATATTTAAAGAGATAAAGGCTGGGAAGTTCCCAGAATATGGGCAAGATACAAATTTCATGTTCAGGAATCACAAACCTTGAGCAAAGAAAGTAGAGTCATATTCTATATACATCATTTTAAACTGGAGAATATTTGTTTTAAAAGCAAGTGGAATAAGTCACTTTACTTACATATGAATAAAATTAAATGGAAAGCTTCTCAACAAAAACAATGCACACAGAAGAAAATAAAATATCTTCCAAGTGCTGAGAGAAAATAACTGTCAACCTAGAATTCCATACCCAGCTAAATTCTTATTCAAGAGAAGGCAAAATATACTTTTATACAAAGAACTTAGCACAAAATTAGTCCATATGGCAAGCAATTAAGAATGTAATACATGAAAAACTAATTTATTTCAAAGCAGAAATAATTATCTTAGTCATGACTGCTAATATGATTAATGTTTTTAGATTACTGTCAAAACATTTAAGAGTTCAAAACTAACTTCTTTAACTACTTTTAAAAACAATCATCTACTTTCATTTGCAAAAAAAAAGGAAAACTACTTCTCCTTTTATAGAAAACCCTATCGTTTGTTTTATATATTGGAATATACAAAACAGTACAACAATCACAATAAAAGCTAATATCCAGGAGTGCTTACTACCTGGCAGGCTTGCTGAGAACTTTTTCATTACAAATTCACAGGATCATCAAAACAATTCTATGAAGTAATGACATTATACCCTATTTTTAGAGGGGAGGGGAGAGGAGAGGAGAGGTAACTTGCCCAAGCTTGCACAGTAGGGGCAACAGCTGGATGGGAATTAAAAAGGGAGGACAGATGGGAAGGAAAAATCAAAAGACAAAAAAGACAGATGAGTTGATAAATGGATAGATAAAAAACAAACAAACCTAGGACAGAGGCGGAGGGTGCGGAAGAGAGAAAGGAAGGGTCAAGGGGAGAAGGAATTGTAGGGAAACAAAATGAGGGAAGGAAGGAAACAGAAAAGAGAACCTAAAACGTTGTTCCTACTAAGTTCATAATATGACTAGAGGGGAAAAGAGCAGGAAATGAAATAAACAGAATACTACTATCTGTTAAACTTCTATTCAGCTTCAAGAGTCACATGATTTCTACAGGAAGAAATAATGTTTAGGTTTATAAAGACAAGATGAAGGTTCGGAAGACAGGAAAAGTAAAAACACCATAAACGAGAGTGCAAATTTATTTATTTATTTATTTATTTTTAATTTTTTTTTTTCAACGTTTATTTATTTTTGGGACAGAGAGAGACAGAGCATGAACGGGGGAGGGGCAGAGAGAGAGGGAGACACAGAATCGGAAACAGGCTCCAGGCTCTGAGCCATCAGCCCAGAGCCCGACGCGGGGCTCGAACTCACGGACCGCGAGATCGTGACCTGGCTGAAGTCGGACGCTTAACCGACTGCGCCACCCAGGCGCCCCGAGAGTGCAAATTTAAAAGTGACGACCCAGAGAGGAGGTCCAGTGTGGAGTGCTGGCCTGCTTGCTCAGGAGAATTTTTGTGATGGACTCCGGAAAAGTTCTAAGAAGTCACAGGACCAGACTAGGGAGGGTCTCAGCTGTTGAATGGGGAAATTTAGACTGGAAGGGACAAGCAAGGAATCATGGAAGGTTTCTAAATAGGGAAGAAACCTTAGAAAAGTAAAACCAGTATTTCAGGGTTTACTATGCCAGAGGTGTGCCACAGGGTCTTAGGGAAGTTGAGCAGTAAACAACACTCTTCCATCTTTTGCCACAAACAGCGAAGCATCTGAAGTGCTGTACCGACCCCTTCCCACCCAAGCTTTTCCCATCTCTGCTCTCGAGGACCCTCTCCTAGTCTTCAGCTGTGCAAACTCTTCCATAGTCACAATGTATCCCCTTCACTTCAATCATCTTTATCCTACCATCACCAGTTCCTAATTCAGAAGCCCTGATGCCATGGAAATGGCAATCTCAGATGGTATTTTAAAAAGTGAACAGAATTCATGTCAATTCATGAACAACACTCCTCCGTAACTCCACCACCACTCCTGACCAAGGAACAGAGAAAGCAGTTCAGTGGTAAAATCATGAGATATAGAATACCAATTCCAGGGTTTTAACCAAGTGCATTATGCTAGGTAAGTATCAGTGAACTTTGGTTTCTTCACTTACAAATACGGGATGATAAAATATACTTCAGAGAGATTTTGTAAGAAGTACAAAAAAAAATCACTCAGGAAAAACTCCATGCATCTAGAAATGGCATAGCATAATGGGAAGAACACAGATTTTAGAATCAGAAAGCCCTGGATTGAAATCCTGGTCTAGGGCACTACCAGCCAGCTGTAAGGCATTGGGCAAAGAACTTTGCTAATATTTAAGCAGAGGCACCAAGTCCATCCATCAGTGATGTGGCTTAAAAAAAAAAAAAAAAAAGGAGGAGGGGCACACCTCTAAGAGCCCCTCTACTTCTAAATTCCAGAAGCCTGTGAAAATTACAATATAAATCAATGGATTAAAAAGAGTAAACTATTCCTCTAAATAAAGAATTTCGAAAGTATATTTTAAGACATAAGTACACTGGAAAAGAAATTTACTAAATGATTAAAAATACTGTAAACATGTTGACTAATAACAACTGTATCTCTCAGGACAAAAAAAAGATAAATCTACAAATAGTTTGCAATACTAAGCCACTGAATTTAATGAGGAGTCCCTCAAGAGAGACACCTCTCAGCATGATGGCCAACTAACTTCTACATGTAGATTAAACACAAATGTTATAAATTATTTTATGAATTTATTCAAAAGTATACACCTTGAAATTATTCCATATATCGCTAGTAATGCAGAATAAGTGATAACAAATTCTAAGCTACAATTCATTCTTAAAAGATGGCAAGCATCGTTTAAAACAACAGCAATCACATGGATAAGAACACACCAAACTGTAAGGAAAAAAGACAAGTTTTACATAAACTTCAATCACTGTAAGCCAATCACAATGACAGGTTTAGCAATTTTACACCACCAGGATGCAAAAGAAAAAAACAGTTGAAAATGTCTAAATTAATCTACACATTTAGAAGTCTCACGTCAAAAGAGCTAAATTGTTTTCCAGTAAGGCTGCTAGATCACTTACCAAATTATTAAAGTTAAACACTTTTATATTTTTTCCAGGCATATATTTTACATACATACTGAAGATGTGTGACGATTATTTTCAAAACAAAGTAAACTAAGATCTTAAAAGGAAAAGGATAAAGATAGCAGAAAACTGTTTCACCTTTCTCTTTTTTTTTTTTTTTTTAATTTTTTTTTCAACGTTTATTTATTTTTGGGACAGAGAGAGACAGAGCATGAACGGGGGAGGGGCAGAGAGAGAGGGAGACACAGAATCGGAAACAGGCTCCAGGCTCTGAGCCATCAGCCCAAAGCCTGACGCGGGGCTCGAACTCACGGACCGCGAGATCGTGACCTGGTTGAAGTCGGACGCTTAACCGACTGCGCCACCCAGGCGCCCCAGTTTCACCTTTCTCAATGCCACCTTATTACCCTACCTCAAGAAGAGTGCGTATATTAAGGACAATGAAAAGAAACCAGCCCATTAAAAAAATGTTTTTAATCTTTATATTTAAAGAGAGAGAGAGAGAGAGAGAGCACGTGTGCACAAGCAGGGGTGGGGCAGAGAGTGAGGGAGAGAGAGGGATCCCAAGCAGGCTCTGCGCTGTCAGCACAAAGCCTGACATGGGGTTTGAACCCACAAACTGTGAGATCGTGTCCTGAGCTGAAATTGGGCACTCAATTTGCCTCTGAGCCACCCACGCGCCCTAAGAAACTGGTCCATTTGATATATTTGTACTTCACCATTTATAAAATAGTAGCCTTTATTTCCCAAAGTGTAAAGAAAGACTTAAAAATAATGAAGCGACTTCAAAAAATTCACTAGGATTACAATGATTCTACCTTAAGTCAATAGAGATTCTATACATAATAAGCCTTTCAGATGTAATTTTGTTGCATCTGTACTGAAGTGTAGAAGTAATGGAATGATCAATTAACTGACCCATATCTTACACAGAGAGTTTATATTTCCATTTACCTAACTGGCCCCAAACTAAATACTTGATGAGAGATTTTCAAATAAATGAGCATTAAAGGGGAAAATCTTAAGTAAATCTCTATCTCCAGTAAAGATTCCCTGATGATAATTTGCCAATTTGCCAAGTGATCCTAACACGTAAGAGCTCTGAGATTTTCCACGCAACCTGGCCCAAAATATAAATATAGGTTAACTAGAATTCAGATAACAGAAAGTTCCAAGCAAAAAGATAAACTGTGCTCCACATGTTTGTTTTGTATGTTTTTGGTTGTGGTGGGTGTGTATACATTTTAGCCAGAAGCTCTATTCAGAAAGTCAGCCCATAAAAATCCATTTAACTCATAAAACGATGTATCTGGAATAAAACAAAAATCCCAACATACTGTACAGATTAACAAAACATGAAAACAATCCAGCTCAATCAGAAATAGCTTTATGTAACTGGCAGATGTGTGCCACTGCAGGCTCAGAAATGGTCAGAGAAAAGAACTCAGAACTCAGCCTGGTAGTATCAAACTGTGGAACAGACAGAACGGTAGGTCAAGGACTCCATGGTTGAAGTGAAAATTTCACATGCGCTAACAGTACAGCAGTGCTTCCCTCAAGCTGCAAGAAAAAAGAAAGAGCCTAGAAAGAAGAGCAATTAAATAGCCTGGACACTCAAGAGGTTCTTGTACCTGAAATGCGAGACTAAGTCAAACATCACAGAATAATCCATAGGCAAAGGATTATACACCATGCAACACTGTAGCCACTAAAATATCACAGAAGAAAACTCAGTGATGTATATAGGAAAATATTCACAGCATACTGCTAAGTGAATAAAGCAATTTAGCAAACAGTATTTAAGGTATAATCTTTTCGTTTGTCATTATCACTATTATGCTGTAGATCAGAGATTATACCAATATGCACTACAATGTAGCTATCTCCATGTTTCCAAGTCAATTTCTTCCTAACTTTGGCTTGCTTACTTATATATTTCAAAATTTCTACAAAGACATTATTTTAATTAGAAAAAAGTAACAAAACAAAACAGTGTTTTCCCACAGATTGCTTATTAGTTGCAAGAGGAAAATAAGTAACTACACTGTGTGAAGAAACAGGACGACACCCTGAGTGTGTGGATCAAAGTTGCCATTGCCAACTAGGAATGGAAAGACATCATGTGGTTCTGCCGTGATACTCTGGGAAGGACACATCACTTATAAGTAGTTGAGCTGAGGATGCATAACCTGAATCTAATCTCAAGGAAATGGATAAAAATAAACTGAGGAACATTCTATGAATTCATTCTTTTAAAAATCTCACAGCACAAATAAAGGCTGAGGAACCAGTACAAATTTAAACTCAAGAGACAACTAAAGAGGCTGTACTGGAGGGCAGTAAATGATATTATTGGAACAATTCACAAAATTGAAATATTGACTATAGATTAAAGTACTGTATCAGTTTCCTGAATTTGATAACTGTGATGTGGTTACACAAAAGAATAATTTTGTTAAGAAATACAATTGAAATATTAAGAGGTAAAGGGGCATGCAAACTATTTTCAAATATTTCAGAAAGACAGCATGTACATGTATGTGAGAAAGAGAAATAAATGATAAAGCAAATGGGGCAAAATGTTTTAAAAAACACTGGTGCCTTTTTGACTTCTATACACCTATAACTTTTCTGACAGTTTGAAATTATTTCAAAACATAAAGTGCAAGGGGGAATCCTGTTCATTCTCCTGAATTATACAGAAGTGCCTCAACTTAAAAACCTTTAATTTGCAAAATTTCATAGAAACTAAGCTACATATCCAATAAAAAGTACAACTCTTCCCACCAACAGATGGTGTTAGTGGTCACTTTCGACTTCAGAGCCAAAATGGTCTCATGAACAGTCTTTTAGAATTAAGCTATATATGTTCACAAATATTTTTCTCATGCTAATACAAAGAATAATACAGATGAATATTATTTAAGAGGTGGAAGATCTTTGGAGATCTCAACTTAGGGTACACTTCAAATCCCTTATTTTAATATTTGTCCCCCTTATCCCAGGGCAAGCCCTACCAAGCCGCCCCCACTCTTCATGAAAAACCATGGCTGTAGTAATTTACTAAAAAGTGATGGAAACTGTTGTATTCTTCACATGTTCAAGAATGAAAGAAGGGGAAGAAAACTGGAAGTAAAGAAAAAGAAAAGGAAGGGGGGGGAAGTAAGTTTACTTACTCACTGTTTTATCCCAATCCCCTGATTTTACAGAAGACAACAATCCCACGGGAGGTTATGTGATGCGGCCAGGCTCACTTAATCAGTTAATTGCAGAGGTAGGTCTTAAACGCAAGTCTTCTGTTTGCTAATCCTCAGTGCTTTCTACAATGCCAAATTACCCACTCCCTAACCAACCCTTAATTGTGGAAACGTGGAGGTGGCAGAGGGTGAAATATCTAGTTTCTCTCCACCTTCATTTCTAATAGAAGTTCATCAGGTGAATAGGGTAAACAAAAGAAATACCATGTATATAAAGCCTAGGATGGTGAAATCCTTTGACACTGGCATTCAGGGAATTGCCAATCGTTAAGTACAGTATAATTAAAAAGGGCAAAATGTAAAAAAGAGAGGAGAAGCTTCAAAAACGGAGTCTGGAGAAGTAGGTAAAAAAGGCAATGTTTGTTACAGTAAAAAAGAAAAGCCTGGACTTCATCCTATAGGCAACAAAAAGAGTCCTTATAAATGGACTACTAAATTATATGATCTTAGAAGTTTCATTCAGAAGGAGAGATAGTATTATACACACAGAGACTGTATTATTTATTCCTATTGAATTCTGAAGTCTCAATAAATAAGTACCAATGTGGTAACCTCAGGTACAATAGATCCTCAATGTTATAAGGAATTTTGTCCTAGAACATCTTGAAAATCCCCAAATTTGAAAATACTACTACGGCATATAACACATTAAAGTGTAACTAATTTTTTTTTTTTACTCTTACAGGCCGTTTAATGATTCTAAAAATACTGAAAGAATTTATACTTATGCAATTGCAAAGTAGACTCATTTATACCATTGATTTAAGCCACAAGAGAATTTTACATTTTACTCATTAATTTATCCAAAATTCCTCTTCCCATACCTATTGCTTTTTGCTTCTCTTTGGTCACCAGCACCAGGAGTTATTTTATTTCCCTATAGATATAGTTATATTATTTCCCTATAAAGCCCCCAACCTCTTCCTCCAGTTGGGCTTGCAGTTTTGAAGGCCTTAGACTGCTGCAACCTTCTCTTCCCAGTAAAGCAATAAAGTTATCATTCCTCTTTATCCCAAACTCTGTCTTTGTGTTATATTTTGGCTCTGGCGCAGAGAGTTCAGTTTGACAACAGTGTGACGGACTAGTATCACATCTGTGCTCAGCAAAATTACAAATTATCATATGTCATACACTCATCAGTCATTCCCAGAATAGTGAAAAACACAAGTGTTAATTTGTCAAAGACAGGTATCTATTCTATTTGCAACTTACTAGCCAAAAAAGCATCATGTACTCTTATAGTAAAAATTCCACTGGACGTTTAAATGTAGCAATGCCTATGACAACATAAATATTTGCATGACAACTTGTATCTCACACACACACCTTAAGATAATTACAGCAGGATTTGAATAAATCTTGTTTTAGTAAATTTACAATATAGTTTTCCATCAGGACATTTTATTCACAACCGAAAGAAGTGGGTCTCTGAAGATTAGTTTACTCCTGCAATATGTTCCTGGGGCCACACACTGATTAGAAGAAGAGAATTTCCTGTATAATTATCAAGGTGCTGTAGAGATTGGAACACTGCTCTTCATTTAACAGTCCAAGGTAAACATTATTATACTCAACTTAGAACACTGAGGTTCAGGAAGGTTAAGAAGAGGTATCTTTTTTTTTTTCCACTCCTCTAAATATAATATTTAGAAATTAAGAAACTCAAGCCTTACAAGTCATTCTGATTCTTGACTTTGGGTCAAAGATTTTGCTTATTGCTTTTCATCAGCTTCCAGCATTTGAGGCTGCAGACTTGCCCTTACTTCTTTATAAGCTCAAATTTAGTGCTTCCAAGATGGCCAATGGAAAGGCATTCACTTGCCCTTAAATGCTAGATTTCACCTAGTAAAATGCTAGATTTCAACTTAGTAAAAAACAATAGCTAACTGAATTAAATGCCCACTATACCAATTTACGAGCAAATACTTCACATATATTATCTCATGCAATCTTCATAACAATGCTGTAAGTCAGATGCC